>NC_139482.1:132795440-133030440 GCF_008360975.1 Lichenostomus cassidix
ACTTTGTACTCTCCATTAAATTACACTGTAGCACATTAAAGGCACTTACAATGGTTTCAGTTTAATCAAAGCAGAGCAGTAGGTAAGCAGCTGCTTGTACCTCTTGTGTATGAATCATGAATGATGATTTTTAGTTTTCTAAGACTGAGTATTATTCCGTTGCAAACAACTGATATTTATGGTGCAGGATATTCACACTGTATATTTCCAGTCATGGGTTAATAGAAATCTAAATATTTGTCAGGCATTCAGCTGAGAGGGAAAATAATGCAATTAGCTGTTTTGTTTTTATTTTCTGGTATCTTCCAATTCCTATTTTTGTTAGCTGTACAATAGCTAGCCTAAAGATTCATACAGGGCTCTGTTTAATGAAGGAATGAGGAAACCAAACTGTCCATCAGTACTGTCGGTTATTTCCATTAAACATAACATACTTCATGAGTGCTGCAGAGGTAACTTACTAATAAGAAAACTTGCTGCAGAGTCATGCAATGCGCTGGTGAAAGCCGTTTTTTGGTCAAAACACCATTTCTTAAGACGGAAGAAAATTTTCTACTTTGGATGGTAAAATGACTAGAGTAAATTACAAGATGGACAAGATTTTTGTTTTTAGAAAAGAGAGGTGCTTTTTTCTCTCTTACTATATGATTTTTTTGGAAACTTTAAAATACGTCCCTAAAGAGGGCGAAGGAATCCCAGAGACTCTTGATGAAGTATTTTAACAGTATGTATGTCCCAGCTTTAGTTTGTGAGCAAGCACTCTTACACGAAGATATAATTGCAGTTAATTTAAATATAGCCTGTAAATTAAATGTTAGGTAAAGCCAGTTTTCCTCTTCGATTTGCATGGATATGCCTTCAAGGTTGTTGTCTTTCCAGTGAAGCTTTCACCTGTGGGCTTTTATTAGTTTTTTTCTATTCAAACGGGGGACAAAACAGTCTTCCTACTGGATAAGTGTATGTTCATTATTTCTATTCAAAATCCTGTGACTTTTATATTATATATGCTCTAAAAAAGTCAGCTTAAGCTTTCTTTGCACTACATTCTGTAAGAGTTCTTTTAGTCATTCATGTTACAGGTATTCAGTGTGTAGCAGTTTGCATAGCTTCTGTTTGAAATCTTGAAGTTTGTTTCTCTGTTTCGGATGCAGATGAGAAGATTTAATTAAAATAATAGGTTTGAGTTGTGAAATTACTGTGATTGAGAAAGCTATGTACCCCTTTAAAGGTATTAGCATAAAGATAGCACATTTGTTTATTATGTTTCAAAATCAGCTTCTAGTATCTCTGCCACAGGTAACAATTGACTTTTCAGGCTTCAAGTTAATAGCCTTGTCTCTTGCTTGTAGGGATCAATATTAGTATTAATTAATCACCATTATCAGCCCTAGGATCTGGTTCTATTTGTTGTTACATCAGCAAAATATCAATATAGAAAGTGGACTCTCTGATCGTCATGGCAACTTCATCTCTTGGGTCAAAGAAAGTTTATCTTATCTGTGCATGGAGAGTGGCAAACTGTTTAGGGATCTAGTTTGAACTCTAAGAACATTGATTTAGTTTTTGTTTGTGAATAGAGGCTGAATTCCAATCACAAGGGATAGGTAAGATTTAAATATTAATGCCCACAGGCTTGTCTGAGAGGGTGTCATTACCATTACTGTCGGATTGTCTTTTTGAGATGACACAATGGTGGAGGAGAATTGTGTAGTCAAGATTACTTACAGTTTAGTGATTTGTGCATTGGACAAATGGTATTTAAAGTGAAAGTATGGAAATTCTGTATATATAAAAATTTATCTATGCACTAATGTTACTTCTCCCAGTCAATATTTGGTTAGGGTTTCTTCCACTTAGTAACTGTAGAAATAGCGCAGAAATACAGATTATGAATTGGTAGAAGGAACACATTTTATTGTGCATTCTCGCTGTAGAAATTTTTTAGGAAAGTGTTTGAGAAGAGCAGAGAAAAAATGTCAGTGTTCCACTCACTCAGGAATTAATGGCAAATAGCCATCATGGAAAATCTGAATGCTACAGTCTGGTTACAGTTATTTTTGTGTTTTTTAAGTTAATACAATTATCTCATGAGTTTGTGATAATAAAATATTGATAATGCTATTTTATCAAGTCGAAGCTCCCTTTTTCTGTATTCTTTAGTGCCTCTTAAAAGTTCTCATCTTAGACAATGCACTGAGACTTTTTGGTGTATATAGCCATAGTGTCGTTAAATCTCACTTGGAGGGATTTAAAGACTTAATGATTTCGAGCACAAGGATTACTTTGAGACACAAGTGCACTTTCTTTACCCAGTTGATTGTAAGTGTATGTGTGTATTTATTTGATAGTTCTTTAGGACATACGTGATTGGAGATGAGCATACGTATAAAGATGTATCTAGGTGAAGAGTATCAATATTCTTGACTCCTAGTCATAGTATTTATTTATTCTTTTTCATTCCTATCGTGTGAAGTACCAAAAAGTCTGTGTGTTTTACTGATGCAGCTAAAAATTGTTTCAGGAAATCCCAAATGTAATAGGATCAATTCAGTGCATTTGCAATATTGAAGAAGAGTTCTTATAAAAATTGCAAAATAAGCCAACCAACCAAAACCCAACAGTTGCATAAAGCTTACACTGCAGCAGGAATCACTTTTCGCTATTGACATTTCTCATTGATTATTCAGTTTTATCTAATGCTTTGAAAGGGTAGTGCCATCATGAATTGGTAGCAGACGCAGGCAGTTGTCACAGTAGCCTTTTCTTTGTTATAAAAGTAAAAGGGATCTAGTTTGATATAAATGTTATACAATCATCTGTTGTATTTTAATAGCTCCTGGTATTGTTTGTGTAATCATAACCTTGAAATTAGTTTATATAAATTAAAATACTGCAATAAACAAAAAATGTTCCTTTTTTCCTATTTCAGATACTGAATAAATTTTATCCTCATTATTTTCCATCTATCTTCTCCTTTTTCATATGTCTCATGTTTCCTGTGTTGAGGAAGGGTGTTATGTAACGCTGTCGCCCTCTGTAAATGCTAATATTTTTTAATATTTTCAAGAATTAGCTGGAATTTGAAAACATGTGTAGTAAGTGTGATGATGGATTTATCATCAGAAACCTTTTATATTTATAAAGCTAATTGGGTGAAAAGCTTATTTGTCTCTTCAATCTTTTTTGATATTCATTCAATTTCTTAACTGCGAGTGTGTAAATAAAGCTGGAGTGGGACCTTTAACTTTCTTATTTTTTGATTACCACCATGTTGTTTTGTAAAACTTTATAATCAAGGTTTTTTCAATTGCAGTAATTTTGCAATGTGAATACAGTTTAGTAACACTATAAAAAATAACAATGCTTTAGTAATTAGTGACTTACTCTGACATATCTTTATAAACTCTTGTTATCCATTACTCTTTGCACTCACATAAGTGAATTAGAGTGATGTTGATGTATTTTTCCAGAAAACTGAAGGTTTCAGACTGTGATTAGCTGATACAACTGCATGTCACATGCTGTTTTTACTGTACTCGGTCTTTTTACCTTAGATTCAGTATAGCTGAGGACAGTAAAAATCTTCTTGAATCCAGACACTTCTCCATTTTTCCTTTCCGAATAATAAAGATCTGATGCCAACTGTAGTAAAATACTACAGTATTTCCCATTTTTCTAGGTTTCCTATCCATCTAATGCTTTTTTGGAAGGGATAAATATATGAGAAACTTAAGGAACACAATCTTTAGCTTCATTCATAGAAGCAGTCCTGTTGATAAAACTTAAAATGAATGTGAAATGTTTATAGGATAGGAGCTTAAAAATACCCACAACCACAAATGGTATCTAACAGTTTCGTGTATATAAAATTAGAATGTAGAGTAGCAGAGAGACTAGGTTTAAATGAAGTGTTTTCATTATGTTCAAAAGAATTCCATGATTCGCGTTTTGTCTCCTGTGCTGTACATGTTCCTTTTCATATTATCCGAGATTTAAAAGTCAACTATTGTGGCAAAAGTTATATACAAAAATATAATTACTTTCTAAACATACTGGCAATTATTATTTAAAAGTGATTTTTAATGAGAATAGAATGAATTTTACTGTAAAATAAGAAATTCCTCGTAGACTCAAATATGATGAGAGAAGTCTTTCTGTGTGTCTATTGTAAATATTTTCTCCGCTGAAATGGAATAATCTTGAAAAGAATTTTTGTGGTGATACATGGAGGTGTTCATTTAGGCTGTGAAGGAATTCTCTACAGGGTGGTATTATTTTTTACTTTTGCCGTTGCAGCACAAGCCTCAAAGGAGGCTTGTTTTACTCATGTAATTGGGATCATCATTAGAATCCTGCTGTTTAAGACTTGATTTTACTTCTGTTATCAAATGTGTAAATTAATATTTATAACATATTGTGAAAAAAATTGCAAAGATGTTGACGATTCTACTTGAAATTTGTGTATTTTCTGTAGATCCTTAGGTTTTGTCTTCACTTTTCACTTTAAAATTCAGGCTTCATATTAGATGGCAATACAGATCCCTCTCTGAAGTTTTGAAGAAGTACAGCAAGGATTTTCGTCAAACATTTTATACGGCTTTATGCAAAGAAAATGAACCATCTGTAACTGATGCGTCAAAGTAGGACACAATTGTTAAGCCAATGAAGGCAGTGGTAAAATTACCAAAGCTGAAGAAGCAGTAGTTTTTCTAAAAAAAACCTCAAAAACCTGTCCCCACTCCCTCCCACCCTCTCATGATACAGTCTTCACTAAATATGTATGAAAAGGCTTTTGGAAGCAGTCACAGATCATTTTTGGAAGCTTTCAGTCATATTGGTTTTTGAGTATTGTATCTGCTAATTGTACTTCATCCATTTCAGAACAAGTGTAGACAAAATGCTCTGGCTTTGTAGCATGCAGAAGAGAAAATCTGTATGTCCATAGAAGTACTGATTTTTTGGGCAGTGTAAATGTGACAATAATCTATATTCATATGAAAAATACTGAAGTACAGTTGAATAGGAATGTGTATGTGAAAAGGATGGAGTACTTCTGAGAGGCCCTTGGCTCCCAATTAGCATAAATTTTTAATGAAACTGCCTAATTTTTTAATAAAAATGCATATATATATATTTTTTTTTTTAAAAACCCAAAACTTGCTTGATATTTGTTCAAAAAATGCATTGTGGTATTTCAGTGAACACAAGGAAACTTAAAAACTGAGAAAAAAAATCTCAAATATTTGACAGTTTATCTGGAAAAAATATTAGCTAGTTGCTAAAAATACAAGTGCACTCCTTAACAATGTGCATCTTGGACAAACAGACGCATATTTTGTCATCAAGTTACTTAAGCTTCTGAAGTCAGGGCTACAACTGGGTCAGATGATAAGATGAGCACAACAGAAAAACGAAGAGTGGCTCTGATAAAAACTGATTGATTGATGTCTGGCTTCCCCACCATCACAAGCAGTTGACAGTTAGTTTGGGATCAGATGATTTGGCTTTTGCGATAGAAGATGGGGCCTGGTAGGCAAGTCTGAAGGACAAAAAGGTCAGTTTCTGTACAGTGTCAGGCAGTGCTGGGTTCCCACAAGGTGGGGTATTGGATTAAGATTTTCTTTAGTTGCAAGACTTAACTTTCCATGGTCCATTGAAAGGCCAAGTAATCTGGTCAGTATTAATACAAAAATACAAAAGACTTTAAGTTGTGAGAGAAAGGAATGAAAATAGAGGAAGTGTACCTGTTAGACCAGTGAATTACAGAAAAAACATTGTTGCTATTTAATTTCTGTATTTACTTTAAGCATCATAATTTATACCATTAAATGATTTATAAAGTCTGACTTTCAAAATTGGTTTCCACAGTAGATTTGTCACTGCAGCTGTAGTGAGTTTTATGTTACTTATATTTTGAGGGACTGTAATGAAACGTTGTGGTTAAATTAATTTTAGCTTGTGAAATACTGTTATTCTGTGATGCACAGGATAGCACATTGTACTTTATATACACAGGTATGTATTTTTCACTAGATTAAGAGCAACTGGCATGTTATTCTAAATATAATTAAAATAAAATTATGTGAAGTGTATTTTTGTGAACTGGAGATAAATTATCAGTCTGTGACCATACCATGACCACCTGAGTGGTTTTGGGGGTTTCCGTGGTTGTGTGTTTTGTTTTTTTTTCAGAACACACTTACAATTAGCACTCTTTGTAATAGTCACAGAAGGAGAAAAAAATGTGCAAATGAAAATCAAGACGTAATAGCTTTGGAATGAAAAAGATTTTCAAGACGGCCATAAAAATGTGTACAACTGCCACAGAATTGGAATTTGGACAACTTGGATTTGAATTTAGATTTTTGGACAGTTTGATACTCTCTAGAAATCCTTTATAATGTATCGCTTTTCTCTGAGTTTTAAGGGTCACATCTCCAAAGGACAGTTGGGTCTCAGCTAATGCTGCTGACTTAATATCAGTAAGATGAATTCTGCAAGGTGCTGTATTGCTGATAGTATAGCTGGAATGCAGTATGAAAGAACCTGTAGTGTAACCTGGAGTGTTACCAGTAATAAGTGATCAGTGCAGGTGAACTGGTGGTCATTTGAACAGTGATTAGTTATATTTCAAGAAAGGTTGTTTTCTTGGTGTCTAATCTCTGGTGACCTGTTTTATTTAAGAAATAATAATTAAACAAAAGATCTTTTCCAAGAAATACACTTTTTTTTTTTCCTGGCTATTTTTGTACACCTCTTTTGAGGTGTTTGTTAAAGACATATTTTAAAACACACAGCTCAAGGCTTAGAGAATTTTTTATGAATGCTGATTAAAGACAAGACTGTGGAAGTGTTTAAGAGCTTCTCTGTTATTATTTATATTGTGGTGCATCCCTTTGGCATCAGAGCTTTGTTAAGTTTTCGTACATTATCATGCTGATCTCTCACAGCATTACTGCAAATGGTCTGAAATAAGCTGTAAAAGCCTATGATAATTTGTATATAAGGCTTAGGTTTACAGGTGTGTTTCTTTGACAAACGATACATCACAGAATAAATAGTTCTTTTTTAAACATCTTGTACGGAAATTTTTCGATAAATAATTATATGCGTAATAAAAATGAAGACAGCTTTAGTAGAGTTTTCTTCAAAGTATAACACTTGGGTCTGACCAGGATCATAGCCTGCTTTATTGGCTCTTTGGGAATTTTATACCTCCAGGCTATACAACTGAGACCCATTTAGTTATACAAAGAGGAAAATTTGGGTTGGTAAATCAAAAAGGGCAAAAAATTAATTTTGCCAAAATAATCAAGATCAGCAGTTCTTATAAATGAGGGGTAACAATCATCTACTTAGACCAGCTAGACTGTGTAATTTTATGATTAGTCCTGCAGCTTAGGAAATCTCATTTAAGTGGGAGTGTGCTTTGGGGATGTTATGACTGGTCTGATTAGTCTGACATTCATTTGGACGTTCTTTGACTCTTGGTTCAGAAGTTTTCACTGTCAAGAAAGGTCAGATTCAGGTATGGCATTATTTTGCCACAAGTTGATGCTAAATTTGTTTTTCAACGTCAGTTGTCAGTCAAAGCATTTTGTTTGAAGCTATGGCCTTTTCATTATAAACCAAATGAGAAAAAAACATTTGGTGTGTTACTCTTGCTATGTGTAAATTCTTTCAAGTCGTGAGAGTGATTTGTGCACCAACAATACCAGTGTAAGAGAAGAATAACACCCATTTTCCACAAATGCACTTGGCTTTGAAAATGAGAACCCACTTTTGCATTCACAGAAAAGTGTTAGAGAATATGGATGTGATGCCATCAGGGAAATAATTGCAGATTTGGCTTGTCTTTTATTTTTAAGTTGTTACAGTTTTATGTCAGTCTAGTCCCACTTTCTTCCATAATAGTTTTTACTGGAGTCCTGAGTTGTGTAGTGATAGGAGTTTTGTTTATAGGAATGCTATAAAACATATAAAATAGTTGGTGAAGACTAATCACATTTATTATTAAAATATTGATTCATTATAAGAAAAACATTTTAAAATACTTTGCAATCAATTTGTTAGTCTTTAGTAATTCCTTAGTGGGCAGATGTTCTTGTTACTAAAATACCAAGATGCAGATGGTATTATTTGGCATCTTTTTAGAGGCTTCACTGTTATCTGTGGTGAGCTGAACACTAAACTAAAATATGATTCTCCAATGGCAGTTCATATTTGCAAGAAATTATTTAAATAACTTTCTTTGTAACAGGTCATATGAGGAAAAAAGCTGCTCTTAAAAATAATAATCCCAAACTAAATAGAAAGTTTTGTGTTTCTGCATGTATGGAAGTGTTTTGAATAATAATTTGAATTTGAGAATTATTTCAAACAATATATTTTATAAGAGTCTGTTACAATCATCCTTATTTAAATAAACATGTATATATGTATCTTAATGTATATAAGAATTAATGTGAATTGAGGCAGAAATTGATGTATAGCAACAATTTAGCATAAAATACTTTGAAGAGAATGACATACCATGGGTAAAGATAATAGTAGTCATAAGCAAGTAGCTTGAAATGATGAAGCAATTGTTACTAATTTTTTGAGCATTCTTTCATGCTGTATCTTGAACACACCCTTTGAAACAGGCAAACTGCCTCCATTTCAGTAATACAAAAATGAAACTTATGGTTCAGGTTTCCTAATGTGGTCAGTCCATACTTTTCAATCCGTGGGCATTTTAGTTTGGCTTTTTTTTTTTTATTTGTTTTGGTTCTTTGTTTTTTGTTTGCCTTTTTTTTTTTAGTTTTGGTTTTGTTTTGTTGTGTTTTTTGGTGGGGTTTTTTTTGCATTAGTTGATGTCTGATGTTAAGGAATTCTCAACACCCATATCTCTTGCTGACATCAGTTAAGATGCTCTAATTGCTGCTGTCAGGAGCAGCATCTAAATTTTTAGATTCTTTCATGCCTGTTTGTGTTGATAAGCTATACTGTTATGCTCCTTTTATTGGAAATTTCTATGTGTATAAAATATAATTTCATTATATAGCTTACATCTTCATAAGTGTTGCCATAGCAAGTGTAGTTCTTAGAAGGTTTTCTTTTCTGTTTTCCAAAAGACCTGCAGAAATATTTCATTTCAGGCTAAAATCTTACTTTGTAGCAAGATCGTGTAGGGGGAGCTACCATGAAACCTCCCAACTTTGAGTTGCCCATGCTTGTCTCACTCAGCTGCTGATAATGCCATGGACTTCTGTCCTGGAAATAAGTTCTGTGTCTTAGATTTTAATGTTACACTATTATAGGCACAATCATACACAGCTTATCTTCCCTAGGTTGTTATCCTAAGTTTTGAAAATTTTAACTTTGGTGCCAAAACCGGTTCCTCTTTAATACATATCAGATATTTTACATTCGGAGTGATTTTAAGATGCCAGGCATTTTCATACCAGCTATTATGCCCAGACAAATTTTTCTTAAAACAGCAAGCCACAAAAGCCAATGCCAAGTCTGGTGGGTTTTTTTGCACCTTAAGGATACATCAATTTATGTCTAATTGCTTTCTTTACATGGCGCTCCTTTATAATATACCAGAATGTATAACATTGCAAATATTACAATATTTGTATAATATTACAAAGAAAGCAGGCTTATTTTGCAAAACTGGACTGTATTTATAGAGATCATGAATAATTTTGCTAATAGAAGTGATTTAAAACAGGATTGTAAATGAAGGATTTTGAATTTCTGTAAATAACCTTTATAAGGAAAAGATACTGAGACTGGCGGAGGTAAAGTTTTGCGTGGAAGTGAGTGATGATGTTTTCTCTCAGCCTTTTGAAAAACGGAGTATAAGATCAGTGAAAATAAAATGCATTTATGGGAACTGAGCTATCACACAACACTTAGTTTGGTTCTGATTGAATTATTCATAGAACAATATTTTGCCCATATGTGATCATCTGTTTTTGTTTTATTGTTGTTAAGCTTTTCACAAAAAGTCCTGATTTTTATGCTTCAGCTTTTAACTTCTAAGTTTTTCCTATGTAACATGTTGAATATTTGCTATTAGATTCTTGTGTGTTTATATTATATGTCAGGTTTGTGAGGATGACTTGAATGATGTTAAACATGAGAAAAGCTTCAAAAATTGGTATGAATTCGATCTCTTCCTAGAAGGGGAAGCATCATGAAGAATGAAGCATCGTTTGTTTATTTACAGGCAAAGAGAAATAAACAACTGAATCCAGGGAATTTAGGATATCATAATACCTTTTATTTTCCCCTTCCTTTTTTTTGGGAGGGAAGAGCATAGAACTTGTTTGTACTATATATAGGAACACTGAAAATGTGTAAGGCGTAATTGTTGATAACTTTGATAGATTATACATTCAAATATATTTTGATACTTGAATTATGTGATTGCATTTGTATGTGAAGTGTTAAGAAAAACTATGGGCACCTCAGATGTCTGTGTTTTCTTGCCTAATTAATCATGTTAGAGGAACTTCAGGAGAGTGTGTTAAATGCTCTGCATTTTGTATAAAGTAGTACTTTATTAGTGAAGTACATGGAACAAATGTTCAAATTCCATTTTGTGTTGCACGTTAATGATGCACTGCTCATTCTAATTGTGAGTTCATGCAATGGCAAGGTGTTATGCCTGTGATAACCTGCACATAACAGAAAATATGTATTTACATTATTATGCCATTCCTTTTTTTGCACTTTGATTGACTGAGTGCTTCATCCCTTATATCTGATGCTAGTTACTTATCAGATAATAATTACTTATCTGATAACAATTACTTAATCTCTATTGGAGTAAAACAGTTGTTTGTCAGTGATGGACTCACTTTTGAAATGCAACATTTGTAACCTTGCTATAGGAATTACATTTTCTCAGAGTAATAAGACACTTTCCATAGTCTGTAGAGCAAAAATTCCTTTAGAATACATGTATCGTGTTTCCATTTTTCCTGTGTCCTTTCTGGTGTTCAAAGGAAACTACCAAGCACCAATGGCAAAGCCATATACCCTCTACTCATGGAAAATGATTTGCAGGTTATTATTTGTGTTCTTGGCTACTATTAGGGTAATCTGTAGATCGAATTTGTAGACAGATTTTGTTGCATTTCAGTTATGAGATTTCTTTGTACTTCTCTCACATTCTCTTATAATTAAGTAATAGTTTGCTCCTTTATATTTTTCCTGTTTGAAGAGCAGTCAGTATCATTACTCAGCTTTTGGCACAACTTTAAATCAGAGACTGAAATTATCAGGTGGGTACTGGTAGAGCCTGCAATAGAACCCAGGGCCTTTGTGATCTGTTTACCTAATGAAGTAGAGTTTTTTGTGTACTTTTAATCTTACTCATCTCTACACAGAGTTTGCTAATGCTAGAAATACCTCTTATAATAAAAAAGAAGACAGAATCTCTTGCCTCCATCACATGATTCTAATAAAGAAAAGCCAGGCCCAATGAGAGATTGATAAGTCTTTGACATTTACATTCTTATATATATATATATATAAGAAACAAATAGATCTTAATTATTTATATAAACGTAGTTGGTCTGCTTATATAGCAGAAGTGACTCCAAAGGCCAATAGTTTGCTGAGTTGACTTACATAAAAGTAGTGCCATGTGGCCCTTCATGGATTCACTATAAGGAGTAATTAGGCTAAACCTTATACACTCCCTTGCTGCACCACACAAATGGGAAGAAGTTGATGATTGTCATTGGGTAAATGGTGTAAATTTGGGAAAAGACACTATTTCTTGGTAATGCCACTTGACCTCCAAAACACTATCCAAAGTTGCCAATAAATAGATGAATAGAAAATGGGGATTTCAGTGTTCTGCTGGCTACTACTGAAGGAATAACTACTGTTGCGTATTTATATGTCTTACATTAGATTAAATACTTTTCTAAAAATTGAATATCAGTGTTTTGCTGGGTCTTCATTAGTATAAGTGGCAAGACCTAAATTTGTTTCATTGTCTGCAAGGTAGTTATTATTTTCCTTTTTTGAAAAATATATTCAGAGTGAAAAACAATTCCTTTACAAAACATTAAAGGTAACTTAGCCATTTTTCAACTGGGGTTTGTTTTGTTTTGGTTTTTTTTAGGAAATGTATCATTAGATGTAATACCGCTGTCTCATAACAGCTGGGAAATTGAAACTTTAGAGTCACCACTTCTATAAATAATTTAAGAGTACCTTTCTAAATGAGCAACTAAATTTTTTCAGCGAAGCTGCTGAAGTTATGTCATACTGGAAATAGCTGCAAATTTTCAAGAAATTGAGGACTTTCCTTCATACTTGTGTTATATCTGACATTCTAGGTTTGCTTTGTGTGACCAGTCAGTGGAGAATGAATATAGGAAGAGCAAGTAAACTGAATAATGAAAGGCTTTTTGACCACCCTGTTTATGACTTTGAGGGCATTTGGTTTGTGCCCTTTTTGCTTGATAGTGCTCTGTGAAAAGATGTGAAGTGTGACTAAGAAGCAAAACCAAAACCACAACATTTATTTTCCTCCTTTCTTGATTTGTGTCCTTGTTGAAAGTCTTATCACTGCTATAAATGAATATGTGCACAGTATGGGGAACTCCTGGAGTGTGTAAAAGATGGATAGTGTAAAAGACAGAATCAAATCAGCTTAAATAGGGATTTCTTTGAACTAAGTTTTATGTCCAGTGCTTAATAATTGATGTAAAGAGAAAACAATAATTTGCTACCTTAGAGATTTAGAAAGCTCTTAAATTGCATCAGTGAACCAAGACATACTTCATCAAAAGAACAAAGATCAAATATGACAGTATTGGCATTTTTAAGATACCAGAAAAGGAGAAGAACAATGAGCAAAAATTCTTTCAGGACTCACTTGCATGTTGCAGGTGAAAGTGACATAATTAAAATACAGTTAGATGGAAGCAGGTCATAGGTTTCATTGAAATCAAAGTGAATTTTTCAAGTACAATTTCACATTAAATGTTAATTTAATAAATTAGTGGAGATCAGTGAAAGGTCAGTCTGGAATGCAAAGGGTTAAAATGCTGAACAGTGACCTGAGCAGGGAGTTGTTGTGTCTCTGAATCCCAGACATACTTTATTAGGACAATCCAGCTGGTTTTCTATTTCTATCTCCTCATTATCAACACGCTTATGGTATGGCCTCTTCCCCCTCACTTCCAATGCCAAGAATTTGGCAGGGACACCATGTGAGGAGGTCAGAGGCTGATTGAGAGGAAAAATGAAGTTGAGACTGCAGCAGAGATGCAGAAAAAGTGAGTCCAGTTGGTGAAGAGCTAAGGTTTTTTGTTTGCTGTATGGAGACTACCAGCAGAGGTTTTTTCCTTGTGAGCGCTGATTACAGCTCTGTGTGAAATTAAACTAGTGACAGGAGGTTTAGTTTCCTTCTTACTGAAAATGGTTTAAAATAACAGTTAAGCTTAAGGAAGTGCATATGTAAAATAAGTAGAAAAATGAACAAAACTGAATCTTTGCTTTCTTCATAATCTTTTGTGTATTTTAAGAAGAAAAAAAGCTGAAATAGTATTATTTTTCTTTGGAAAAGCAAAGATTTATAAATAGAAGCCTCACAGTGTTAAATTGCTTTATGTGTTGGATTGAGCTTTCTCTGCAGAGAGAAAAAAACAACCTCCAGCAAATGTGCAAGGGAAGGAAGTGGGAGGAAAACAGTCTTTCTCACACATTTCCATAGTTTCCATTTAAAAAGAAAATATAAAAATATTACTGCCTTTTGAGACATAGTTTACATCAACAGGTATATCAGTTTAGCATTAATATTGATGAAACTCTTTGCATGATTTGTATTGATTAAACAGAAAATAAATTTGATACTTTTTGTGTCCAAAACCATGGAATAAAGTAGATAAATATGGAAAGATTTTCTGTAGAAGATCAGTTTTTGTTCGTAACAGACTTATTTGTATTTCTTCAAGACAATATGCAGTGCTTCATTTCAGTGTGATATGGATTATCCCAAAATTAATCTGTGGTTAATACTGAAAAAATACTTTTGGTTTTCATTGTTCTCCTGGCATTCCCCTTCAACATAATGGAAAAGGGTCTGAATAGAAAAGTGAGTTAATTTCTTGTGTGTTCAGGGAGATACTGATTTTGTAGTTCTTACATTCCTACAATTCCTATCAAAACAGATATAGATTGTGTTCATAAGGAGTGGTAAGATTTAGTGTTTGTCAGATATTTGATTTCCAGTTTTTACACAAATATTATATATTTATTACAAACAGATGGTGGTGGTCTCTGCATTTACATTGTGGGGTTGATGCTGATGTTTGACCATGTGTTGCAGTTTCAAACTCTAAGACCAAATTATTTCTCAGTGTCTATGTTCAAATCTCAATTTACTCCTGTGACATGAGCCATGTGGTTTAGGGGGTTGTGACCCTTAAAAGATGTCCAAAGAAGATGTTAAGTTTGTTAGAAGAAGAATGCAACATTCCTAGAAGGCCTTGATGCTTAGAAGTTCTAAATTTCTTGTTACAGTACAGTGGAAGGATATTGTCCTGACTAGTATACTGTCTTGAATTTCTTGCAATTAGTAGTGGTAGTGGAGTTTTGAGTGCATGGGAAAAACCTCACCCTGAAAGGAAGCAAAAAGCACAACTCAGAAAGAGAGACTGGTGGGGGAGTGGGGTAGGGGATGGGGGGGTGAGGGTGTGAGAGAGCGAGAGAGACTTATTTTGCTGAAAGGATGAAGAAAAAGAAACAAAATTCCTCTCGCTGGTAAATTCAGGTACCTCCTTAATTGAACAACATGAGCACACAAGCAGGGTGCAGATAATAGACAAAGGAAAAAGAAAGGAATTCACTCTGGGCTGGGATTAGAACCTGGGGCTTTCCAGATGTGAAGAATAATTTATACTTAAAGAACCTCTTCTCCTAAAGGAAGGGAGAACAGTGTAGTTGAGTTATGCCAGTAAAGAAAATATTTCTGTATTAATACATAATTTTTAAGTACTATTTATGCTTTTATTTTCATACTATTCACAATAAACCCCTGACACTTCTGCCCCCTCATAACAGACACCTAACAATGAAGCAGCTTCAATTAAGAAGCAGAACATCAGCCTCTGGCATCTTACTCTGTTGTTCCATCTTTTTTGCTAGGGAGAATTCATTTGTTTCTTAATTAAGAAAAACACCAATAGCATGAAAAATCTGCTTATGGTACCTGAATGGTAATTAGGTGAAAGGTAAAAAAGAAACACACACATACATTCCAGTAGCAGCCAAAATGAACTTGAGCTGATAAAAATGAACTAAACTACCCTTGCATAAATCGAGGCTGAGAGAAGTGTACAGTCATTATGGCTAAGACAATATGCAAACTATCTTCAAAGAAATCAAATTGCTAGAGTGTTTTCATTTGCATGTATTAACTATTAACATAATGAGGAGAAGTGACATTGGACCCGGATTGTGTGTCTGCTTGGATTGATAACTCTACCGCATCTGCAAACAGGCGCCCAAAAATCAGACTAGTAGTCAGATCAGTGTTGAACTCTGAAGTGTGTATGGCTTTCTGGGGGCTTTTTTTGTTGTTTGTTTGGTTGGTTTTGTTTGGTTTTTGTTGGTTTTTCAATCTTTTTGTGAGTATTGTGGATTTTTTTTAATATCTGGAACCCAGAACACCATGCTGGGATGTGGAGCGCAGTACATCCTTTTATTTTCATTCTTTTTTAATGTGATCCTTCTGCTACAAGCACTTCATACTTTCAAGGTAGATACCAATTTTGAACTTTTTTCCATTATATGTATTCCCACTTATATAGGAGGATGATTGTTACTGCATGTTAGTTTGGAGTTATTGATTGTTTGTATAATTACTCAGCAATAGTTTTTTTTTACTTTCAAGACTGTTCTTATATATCACAATGTCCTACTTAAACTGTCAGTTACTGTGCTCGTGAAGAGAGAAAGCAGACAGAATGCAGAGTTTGGAGAAGTCAGTTGCATTCTATTTTATGTGATTACTTAGAACAATAGCAGGCAATGTTTGTGATTGCAATTGTTACCTGCTTACATATTGGGAGTAGGTTTAAATTGTTGATCAACATAGTATATAAGAACTTAGATAAATATAAGAACTTCTTTTGTTAGAAGAAAAATAGAAATAATTACAAAACATG
Organism: Lichenostomus cassidix; assembly: GCF_008360975.1. NCBI lineage: Eukaryota > Metazoa > Chordata > Aves > Passeriformes > Meliphagidae > Lichenostomus > Lichenostomus cassidix. Next base: position 132,811,625 of record NC_139482.1, read on the forward strand.
AAGAAATTATTCATAAAAGGAAGAAACTTTTATAAACTAAATGCAATTTTGTCCTGATTTTCTTTGCCTAAAATCTTTCTAAAGGAAGGTTACTTCTTTATATTTACAAATCAAAATTTCTAAAAGAATGTGGTTTTGGAAGAAGGTGAAATGGGATGGGAAGCAGCCACATGCTGTTCTTAAGAATTCAGAATTTATTTGCATAATCTGGGAAGAAATTATAATTTTTATGTTGTATTTGTATATACATGCATGCAGCATTTTTGTGTGGTGTATATCAAATCCTATTGTTGGTCTTGATGATTGTGACAAAGTACTTAGTACTTTTGCATGGCTAGAAGAACATAAAAATTTCGTCTGGGTAAACCCATCTTCCAAGAGGGGAGGAATTCCCATGTGGTTGTTTGAGTGCTGCATGCATCTGTTTGCTCACACAGCCCAGGAGTCATACTCCAGTCTGAGAGGCGAATTATGTGAAAACTTCTATTTTTGAAAAGAATATTCTTAAGTCAGCCCATCTGCATGGGTAAAGGTGTGGGGAGTATCTGTCTAAGTAGTGTTTTACATGATAAACTTGATACCATAAGCAACAGACACTGATCTGTAATAAAGGTATTATGATAACACAAACTTTTACACAGTTAACAGTAACTCAGGAAGTGGGTGTAACCCAAATAATTTTACTTTTCTAAATGTGCCTGAATGCTCAGTGATTTCCAGAGGTATTTCAAAACTGATGTTAAAGAATTCTGATATAAATGTTTTATTTTGGATGGCTAAATTTTTTTTTTTTTTTTTTACTTTGTAACTAAGAGGCATGATCAAGCGAGAAACACTGAAAACAGATATTTTCTCTGGCAATTGGTGAAAATTAGAGTAGAATCCCCCACAGTCCATATGGGGCAATTCTAGTCTTGAGTCTGTTTTAGCCTCAAGTCTGAGAATTAGTATAAAACTAGCCATACTGCAACTTGTTACTCCTTTTGTCCTTGGAAGATTGGTATAGGAAAATCTCTACAGTGTAGGAGTGGATGTGAAAGTGTAAGAACTTTTTGGGTACAAAGCTCTTGTAATGGCCTATGCCAAGTTTCTGTAGAATAGAAGACTTTGTGAAGGATAATGTAAATTTCAGATTATCTCTACCCATCCAGTTGAAATTTCCACTTAATGTTACCTTAAAATTCATTATGCTAACTCTTACAGAGACTATCCTGATACCATCGATCATGTTAAAAAACCCCAAAACCAAAAACCTGAACATATGAAAAAAAATTAATGTAGCTGTATTTTACTTGATATCAGTATGTTTTTATTTGCTAAAGATCTTGAGGGCTTTTGCTTTCTTATGTCGCAAAGGAGGTAACTTTGCAAACAAGTCAGTAGTTTTTGCTATGTTGTTACATTGTGTTGGACACCTAATAATAATATAAATGATGTAATGATATAAATATCAGGATACAGACAGGAATTAGCTATCTCATGTACTAGAATATGACACGACTGCCTTTGAGTTTTGAAATAAAAGTGGAATTTTAAGTATCATAAGTATCATTTCTTATATGTAAGAAATCTATCTTTTCTCTGTATCCATCTCATGCATAAAAGTCAGATGAAAAATGTTTAAAAATAAATTAACAAGAGACAGGTATTTCAGATTAAAAAAAAAGGGTTTACAGATTTTTTCCACATGTAAAGCTCTAATATATTTAATAATTCTAATTAACATTAAATTTTTTTCAAATGTTCAAATTCTCATTTGCTTGAAGTCCCACAGGGAAGCATCTTCTCATGAATTCCCATAGGATAAGGAGTAAGTGTTCATCCTTGTGTGTCAGCAATTTTATCTCCCATTTTTCAAATTAAGAAATTAGAGATGTCAGAAATGGCATGCATGTATGTGTGAATACCAACATGGGAAATTAGTAGGAGGAACCCAGAGAGGCTACTCTGAAGAAACTAAGAGAAGTTTTAGGATCTTGTAAGTCTTATTGTGTTTTGAGATTATTTTTGGGGGGATTTTCCCCCTCCTTTCCTCTCTCCCCCTCCACTACAGAATCTTGAGTAATTTTGTTTGTTAGTATTTATAGCCAAGTTATATGGGGGATAGATTTGAGTAGCCATGCCCTAATTTGTGGGCTTCATTTTCTTTCAGAAGTAGAATTGTTTGTGAAATCGTTTATTAGTGAATTTTTGGATATGATACAGGGATTTCAATGAGCTGGCTTTAATGAAAAGAGGTATTTAAGGCTTACACTTTCACTAGTGCTATATTGGTGCCTGGTGTCTTAGGCAGGATTGATATACCAGAAATACTGTCTGAAAGACCAGATCTAAATAAGAAACTTCTTAGGTTTAGTCTCTGCCTTTTGTTTATGAAAAGTGCTACACTTGTTGAAATGACCTTCTTCACCTTTTGGAAGCTCTGTGTTGCTTCTACGTGTGGTTTCTGGCTTTTTGATGTCTGGATAGGAGGAACTGTGGAAAATATTTAAAGTCTGCCTTTTAAAAATCTGATGCTTTTTGCAGAGATCAAAGGCCTCAATTGTTTCTATCAAAAATGGGGAGCAATGGATAGAGCTGTATGGCAAAGTCTGTTGTACCTCATAAGTCAGTCCTGGAGCTTGGTTTGTGGGATATTTGATATGTTCAAGGTGGCTATCCATTCATGTCTAACGATACTATTCTTCTTCACAGTGACATCGCTCTGGAAATACTGTATTGGCATAAAGAATATGTTTCCATTTACTGAAAGAAGAAAAATACTTTTATGATTTTATAAGTCTGTTAATGTTCTTAAAATAGCATTGTAATTCAAGTAATGTATAAGAATTATAATGACTGTAATGATAGTAATAGAATTATTAATATTTTTATAGTTGGATTTATATCCATACTAAAGAATCCTCTGTGGAAAGGGAAGAAAGAACCATAAATTTGTCATCTCCAGTGAGAAGGAAGGGTCAATACTAGGGTGGTAGATCTGTGGGATTTACCTGTTCCTTACTCCTGCACTGAATAAGCATCCATGTGTGAAAAATGTGGCTATGCTGTGCGATTTACTGTTGGCCCTGAATGTAATAAAGTAAATTAATTTTCCATAGTGGATATGATTTGCTTATAGAAGAATTGTCATATGAGTCTGCAGTCTAAAGTTTGCATTTAGTTTAGAATATTTTTGTTTAAAATACTTAATTTTTTTTATTTCCATTTTTCCGTGAAGGAAGAGGGATGGTGTGCTGACTGGGAAAAGTTGAAATGGAGGTGGTAAAATGTGTTATGCTTATCACACGGAAATGAAATTTGAATCTTGTGTTTATTGTATTTTTTGCAAGAAAGCTCCTCAAGGATTTTTAGGGCACATTTGGCTATGATTTTATGGACCCCATTTGGCACCATTTACATACCAGTTTACTGGGCTACTTTGCACAATGGTACATACTGGGGGAGTTTTTTGTTAATACCTCCCCTCCTCCACCAAGTTTGAATGATCTGTCAATTTATTTTTATGGTATTTGGTTGTTTGTTTGGCTTGGTTTTTGTTTTTTTTTAATTATTAAATCCCTTTTCTGGCCAGGAGTATCTGAGATTCAGTGACAGGCACATAGGTCTTTATTGATATTTATGTGGAGTTCGTTGATTTTGTTTGCGTGGTTTCTGTGGCTTGGTTTTTGTTGTCATTGTTTGGGGGTTTTGTTTGTTTATTTTTGTTTGGTTTTGGAGGGTTTTTTTGGTGTTTTTTGATTAATTTTTGTTTTAGCATTTCTTAAGAAAGGATATTTCACCTGAGGTCCTAGAGGGATGTTCAATGAACTTTTTGAGAACCTCTGTCCCTTTAATGTGCATTATCAGTTTCCTGTCTTCCCTTCATGATAGATGTCAGAACAAAAGTAAACCCCAGTAATCTTAAAGAAGGATTATGTGGAACATTACTGCAGAAACCAACAAGACGTTTAAAAATTAAAACATAAAAAAGTTGGTCATTGTAGTCATGAAGTTCAGCTTCTGCTTCCCCCTATCTGCACTGTCAGTGCACTGCACTGGATGTGCCAGTCTGGATATCATTGAGAAAGGAGGGAAAAAATTGAAATGTTGAAGTGAGAATGTCAGAAGGTCATATTAAGGTGATTTTCTCAGGATTTTTTTTAGGAGAGTAATGATCTTAATTTTTTTGTAGGCTCAGCTTCAGTACTCTATTCTGCATATATTGGAGTAACCTACCAAGCAGTCTGTTGGCATAGTCCATAGATAGTATTGATGAGGCTGCTGAGGCATTCCCCAGTCACACATGTGTTTGTCTCCAGATATCAGAAGCAATAAGGAGCCTCAATAATTAGTCTATGTCAAAATTAACTCTCCCATTTAATACACAAAGGTATTAAATGCATTACTTGCATATGTTTTTATAGGTTTTAATTTCTGGTGTTCTTTAGAATCACTACTAGTCTACTTTGCTGTGTCTTAAATTTTGAAATTTAATCTCACAGAACAAATAATTGATGGTTCATCTTCTTGTACTAGGTGACTACTGCAGAGCTTGCAACGTGTAATGTTTGTGAGGACATTAGCTGCGTTCTGTGAGCTACTCGTCATGTAGGATGTTCTTCAAGTGCAACCTGCAGATGAGCTTGAAAACCACTGCTTGTGAGCAGTGAATGTTCTTTATGTCTTAGGGATGTAAGAGCATCTTATGTAGAATATGGTATAATCTTTCTAATTTTACTTCCACAATAAATAACTATGTATCTCATTTCCTTTAAGACACAAGGCAACATGATTTTCTTTCCCATATCATTCTTATAGTGGGGGGAAAATAAATCCCACATGAAATTTTGGGAATAGAAACCAAAAAACAAGAAAAATTGCCTTCCCAGTTTTTACATTTTTTTTTAATATTTTTTACTTAGTGGTTCAGATACCTGATAGCCTGATAGGAAACCAAAGATACTGAATTCAAATAGAATTCAGATGTTATTAAAATTATACTTCTATTTTTTTCTTACTGTTTTAGATTAATATTTACAACTTTATACTAAATAAGAGGAGTGAGTACTTCTTCCCCAATCCAATGATGACATAGCATCTTTATAAATAGCTTTCTTATGTGGCAAATATTAACCCTTTGAAACACAAACAAGTCGGAATTTGACTGAGAGCCACAAGGCATTTGTCATACATTCTGGAGATAAAAAGAGGCAGGGAAATATTGTGAGGGGTTCACAAGCAGCAGGTCCCCAGAGACACCACTGTTTTCCTGCAGAATGGGTAAGCTGTATGTGCAGTTAGTTCTGAGGAAAAACAAATGATACCTTGAGCAGTCACTTCCAGCTCAGCCTCTCCCACGTGTGGGAATTCAAGCCCACTGTCAGCTCTGTGCTGGTAAACTGCAATTGCTCATGTCATAGCTCTAATATGCAAGCAGTACTTGCTGTCTAAAACAAATGTGTTCAAACACATTGCCTTCTTGAGCCACTTCAGTTCAAGCCTAATGCTGTAAAGGCACTACACTTTGGTATGAAATCTATTTTCACTGCTGCAGAGAAATGTGTGAATTCAGAGTCTGGGAGACAAAAGTAATAAAGCTTGTAAAAACTGAAGGATCACATCAGAAATGCCCAATGTGGTAATTTTTGTAGAAATATGAAATTCATCTCTGTTTATTTTTGGCTTTACGATTGTAGGATAAAATTACTTTTTCCTGGAGTAGATGAGCATGTGTGCAACGAGTAGGCTGAAACCTAATCCATCCAAATGAAATCTTGCTGTTTTAAGAAAGATCTAATAAAAGGCAGTAACAAGTTTTTAGGCTGAGGTTACAGTTCTAAGTGGAATGATAAGTCACATTTAAGTGGTTTATTAAAGCGATTGGATATATTTGATAAACTTATATTAATGTACCATAGTTTTATCTTGCTATTTGATAATGTTTTACTATGGAAGTATATACAATACCATCCCAAGAATTTATAAATAGCTAAAAGAAAGAGATTGTGAATTTACAGTTTGTAGTTGATACAATAAAATGACTTGAAATTGCTTCAAATAATTAAAATGTTTTTGCTAATGCATTGGCTCCCAGCAGTAAGAATGGTCCAGCTAGCTGGCTAGGTAGCAGGCTACTAGCCAGAACTGGTCAGTTACCCATGCCATGTGCTAATCTGGGATTAACCAATGAGCTTGAAAATAAAAAGTGCAGAGAGATGACTTTAGGATATCTGGTACAAAAAGGTAGCTAATATTTCTTCTGATTTTTGGAGACAGGAATGTGATTAAGATACACTAAATGGAAATCCATACAAAACCAGTCAAATTGTTAAAATATTCAAATATGCCTTACTGTAACAAGAAAGCACTGTAATGTACTGAAATCAGCAATAGAACAGCTGTGTTTTAAAGGACAGTACTTTGAATGTCACTTGACAATTTGCTTTCAATTAGAAGTAATTTACAGGAAGATGCCCACAAGCTAATCTTTACAGGATAATTAAGTTCCATTTTCTTTACTTTTAATTAAAAAGCAGAAAAGATTTAGCTGATCCATAAAATATGTTCTGTTTAAACATTCATCAGACTTCACACTCTTTTTTTTTTTGTTATTTGTTGTAGCAGATGTTATCAAAACTGCAGTCTGCTCTGTTTTAAACCCAGTATATTTGGGAAGTGAAACACGAGTTGCAATAGGCGTGTACAGCTGAGGTATGATCATTCAGCTTCTCTGTATTTGAATAGCTCTAAAATTATATCCATACTTTGGGCTTTAATCTTGCTCCTTCCATTGGTTGCTGTTGTGGTGAGAGAAAGAGAAGCAGATGAACAGCTCTGGGGATGCTAATTTTCCTCTTGCTTTCCTAATGCCATTAAAACCTGAAGTCTAAATGTAAAGATGAAACAAGTATCTTTGTCATTAAATTTGCATGTTAGCAAAGTTGTCTGCATGCCTGTAGAATCAATGAAAATGAGATAAAATAAATTCTTTTCTTGATTTCACATTGAATGAAAAAAATAAAGCCCAGTTTATGCCCAAATGTCTGAACACTCAAATACTTATACTGCAATGAGTTAGTGCTGTCCTTAAGGAAGAAAGATACATCTGCTTTTCCCAGGTATTCCCTCATCATCTTTGCAGATTTTAAGAAGTGAAAGGAAAATTAGTTTTAGATTTTAAATTTGTCTTATGTGCTATGAGAAATTCTACATATAAGATCCAATACTTTTTAAAGTTGAGATCTAATTATTTTTTGGTTTACAGCCCAGTTACTTCAATGAACCTATGAAATGTTATGTAACATGGCCATGATCTTAACAAAAATACCTGAATGCTTGTGTTAGGTCTGAAGCATATTCTTTATAGATATTTAACTCAGAACTGACCAAGTTTCCAAAAATCTCACTTTTGAACTGAGATTAAAACAATAGAATCACTATATTTTGTGTTGAAAGGGACCTCCAGAGATCATTTCATTCAACTTCCTGCTCAAACCAGAACCCATTTAGGTATTTTTATTGTCTACTGTCTGTTGTACTGGTGACTGATATTTATCTGTCCCAGAAGTAGAGCTTGGAATTTGCTTGTGCTGAACTTCATGTTTCTGACAACCCAGGTCTCCTTTGTACCAGCATTGCCTTCTGGTGTGTCTTCATAGCTCCTACCAGTTTGATACAATTTCAGACTTGCTGAGGGCACTTTGTTGTGTTGTTCATGCCATTAATGAAGATCCTAAGCCATACTGACCCCTGAGGGAAGCCTTTAAATGAGGAACTCTTTAGATTTTGTGTTAATAATTAAGGCTTGTGATCTAGGCAGTTTTAACTTTATAAGACCAAAAATGCAATCCATACATTTGGAGGTAAATATTCTTAAAACATTTGAAAGCTTTTGAAAATAAAGGTATTTTATATATTTTTTTTCCATAATTTAATACTAGAATGACAATATCCAAATACACTGAATTGTTCTGTGTTGCAATTATTTAATTCTTTTATTGAAATAAAGGTTTCTAGATATTTCAAGGTCTAGATTTGCTCTTAAGTTAGCAGATAGATTAAGAAGAACTTTCTAAGTGGTCATGCCAAATAGACCTTGATGTAATTAAAAATATGATAGAAAATTTTTGATGAAGTTAAAGGCAGCCAACATGATCTGTGAAAAAACATAGAAGCAACTTCCAGAAATCATTCTCAAACTGAGCTTTCTGAGAATTCAATGTTCAGAGCTGGCTTGCTTGGAGAAAATCTCTTACATTTTTAATCTGTGCTAGTGCACAGTAGCCTGTTTGTACATAGACACATTTCTAGGAAACATTTAATATAAGCTATTCAAGTGACTTTGGCTATCACTTCTGTCAGTTTTAACAGCTTTTTACAATTACAGCTTATAATTTCACTCTACAGAATTCTTTCCAGCACTATTAAGAGGCAGAAGGAAGTAAGAAAATAATTTGTTGTTGTAAACGGCATTCTTGTGGTTTTTGTTTTTTTTTTAATAAATGTCTAAACATGTTTACTTTCATCAAAAGGCTTATGGAAAAATGAGGATACACTTATGAGTCACATTTTAAAAAGGCTAGAGGACTGTATGGAAATAAATTTGGGCATGTGCTTGTTTGCAGAAGAATCACTTCATATGCAATTAAATAGACGATTTATGATCACTCTTAGTGTAAAAGTCTTCAACTATCTAAATGTTTGGCATCCAAAATAAGCTAATTATTTAGATTCCTTTGTGGGAAGGAAAATAAACAGTTTTTAGAGGGCAATGCATTTTTTTTCAGTTTTGCACCCTGTATCAAGATTTGCTTTAAACCAGCATGCTGCTGAGAAAGGGAGGAATGACCTCTTCCTTTTGGCTGTTAGTTCCTCTGGCTGTTCCTGTATGGCCCAAATGTTAGTGTGGCCATAAAGAGAACTGGGGGAAGAAACTGTTCCAAGTGAAAACCAGCTTCTCTCCCCATCCCCCATGGTTCAGTTTTAATTCAAATCAATTTTTTTATCTAGTTCACCTGATGGCCACAGAAATGCTTTTGCTAATCCAGCACAGAAGACAGCCTGACTTTAAGAGCAAGCAGAAGGGGTAGGGCAGCCTGTTTTGGGAATGCAGCCTGCTGGTTTCAGCATAAGGAGATAATAACACTACACGGCTAGACAGCTGTTGTAGGATGGATTCACTCTGGGATACTAAAAGAATATGCTCTGCTTTATTTAAAATGATAGGTAGTGATATATAATTAACGTAGCAGATATATTGGTTGCTCATTGCTTATACTAATATTGCAAAAAGCAGAATACTGTCTGTCTTGAATGAGAGTTTTGCATCAGAGACAGCTGCAACTTTTTTTCCTTATATGCCTTAGAGCCTCTTTACTTATGTATACACTTTCATCAGTGAGCTTTCTGTGGACACTTCTCTTAAAGATGTTCTGATTCTTTCTTCACGAGTAAAGAATACAAGCTTGAACTCAGATTAATGTAAGAGATGATATTCTTTAAATATTTGTTTTACAAAGATAGAACTAGATAGAACTGAACTGTCAAGACTTTGTCTGATACTAGTTCTCTTTGATTGTAAAAACTAATAAATACAATACCATTTCTTTTCTATGACTGTACAGAAAACTTAGAAATGCTTAGCAGTGTATAATTGAATAATGTATTCATCCAGTGTTTGGTTACTTTTACTTTTTGGTAACTGGATAATCAGTGAAGCTTAAAACTACTTTAATTCAAGTCATAGTCCTGAGATAGGAGTTTTGATGAATAATTTGAGATACATTCTGATCCATTAATACTGTGAATATATTTTGGGTTGAAGTGTTCCCTGTTACTTCATTAGTGAAGTTCAGATGATTTGCTTTGATGGACAGGGAAAACATGATAATTTGCAAAACTGTAAACAAAATAGTAAAATAATATTAAAAAATAGTGCTGCTTTGAGCCCAGAAAGGTGAAGATAGTCTATTTATATTCTAAACCTAAAAGATGTTAAAATTTCAATGATGTGCCACTGAAATGTCATTTCAAGATGACATTTTAGTGTTATGACTGTTGCATAGTTGCCTGAATTTCTATGCAGAGCAGTTTTCCCATTTAAAAAATATTTTTCTTAGCTTCAGTGATTTGTGCTTAGTCTTGTAAATCCAAAAATATTGTCAAATCAAGAAAAACATACTATTTGAATTCTTCTTTTCAATAAAAGTTAACTAAACTATTAAATGTAATTTCTTCTTGTTTTTATTGCTTTTCTACCCACAATCACTTTTAGATCAGTATTTTAAGGGTTTTGATGATACATGCATCTCTCCTGTGTTTCCTTATGAAGGCCACATGTGTACTGAGAAAAAAAAAAGAAATTATTACTCAGAAAATAACTTTCCATTCTTTTGTTAAATGTACTTTGTACAGTATTTTAAAATTATGGTTTGAAATTGTCTGCAAATTATCTGAAAGCATCACTTGTATACTTTAGAGACGGGAGGAAAGGGTGCTAATGGAGTTCAGACAAGCAGTAATTAGCTACACCAATAAATAGGACAATTTAGTAAATGAGTTATAGCAAGAAGGAGTAAGTTGCATAACAAATAATTATGGGACTTTGGTACTTAAATTATGAACATAAAACCAAGGTGTAGGCAGAGGAAGGTGTCTTAGAAGAAATGTTGTATGTGGTTTCATATTAACCGTAATATGACATTAAGTGATATTACAGTAAGTTATTTACTAGTATTATTCTAATATTAAAATATTGAACCCATGTGTCTGAGAATATTACAGTATTCTAAAAATCGTATTTCTGAAGCCCAAATATAGTTAGTCTTAAACACTGAGAAATGTGCAGATTTGACAGGAGCAGATATTTAGTGAGTTTGTGAGAATCCAGGAAGCTGAGGAGGGACTGGAAAGATTTTACGGTAATAGTTCTCCCTTTTGTGTAATATTCAGCCATTTCACCTCGGATTTGCTTTGCTTTAGAAATTTTTCTGAATGCACAAAAGCAGTCAGAAAAATTTTGTATATGTATGGAGAATGGGGAAATGATATGAGGAAAGGGGAGAAAAGAAGCTGTCTGGGGAAGTGAAGTTATCTGTGTGTAGCTTAAGGAAATGCAGCGTCAAGTAATGGAAAGATGGGACAATTGTTTGGGGAAATTGCAGTTCATTTTTACTTGGTCTACAAACTGTTGCTATTGCTCCTTGAATTTCATTATTCAGTTGCAGCTAGAAATATGAACCAGAAGAATTTATTTATTTATTTCTGTAGTTACTGCAGTATTTATACACAAGGGAGGGAGGAGATGCTCCCACAGTGTGATGTATACCTGGACGTGCTGTGGTCATTCTCTTGAAATCTCTTCTAACGGATTAGCCATATCTAACCCATTATATCTTCTACTGAATGAATGTCAATCCAGTACTTACTCTGAAAAGCTGTTTTGTACAAACAAAATGCTTAATCGTTTTGGGGAAATGGTCAACTTACCCAGGGTTGACCGTGTAAAAGGTAAGCAACTAGCTAGTTCTCTATGCTTTCCTTAGTGGGTACTTCCTGGGAACTAAATTTTACTGAAATGTAGATACTCAAGAATTAACATGGCATATGTAAATAGAATGCATCCATGCATATATTTTTAAGGAAAAGTTGTGCTGAGGAATGAATATCCAACCTGAAAGCAGCAATAATCTTAATGTTTTTTGGAATGTAAGTGCTAAAAGGAATTTATTGTATTTATGTAGCACCTTTCATTATCATCAAAAACCTTGAGACCCCATATATGACAATAAAATCAATGTGGTAAATAAATAAATATGAAATATAAAACAAAATCCCCAGGATTTTTAAGTGGGAGAAAAGTTAAAAGGAAAGACAGTATATCCATACTTTGCAACTCCCTAGAGAAAACAAAAATTAAAAAGTGAAGTTAAATAGTTTTATTAGAGAGAGAAATCAGTACTTCTTCCTGTAGAGATACAAAATTTGTGAATATCGAGTGGTACCTAAATGATATTCAGTCAGAATTTGACACTCTGTTGAACTCACATTTGAATACCTGAAGGCTTTAAAATTCACCAGAAGGGAATATCTAAAGTCACTGTTACTTGCAAGCTTACCCTTTAAGGAACACAAGGTGAACATAATGTGATGACAATACAATTGGGGGACAGGACTCAAACCCCGGATCCCCCAAGATGTATAGTTCTTCTGGAGAATAGTTATTTGAAAGTGAAACTAAGATCATGCATCTCCAGTTCTATATCAAAACTTTCAGTGGGATACGCACTAAATAGGAACATACCTTTCAGACCAGTAACAGGGTGACTGTTTAGACTGTGCTGTCTAAACACACCTAAGTTCTTTTCAAAGTCAAGAATGGGTCTGTTTTGATCAGCACAGCTTATTGTGGTGTGTGTCCTTTAAGATGAGGAAAAAGTCAGGAAAAATGGCAAATGGTCAAAATCTAGAACATTCTTGCTACTCTACTTAGAGACCATAGGAATTTTTTTTATTACCAGTATTACAGGGTGCCCTTTTGATTCACTAAGTATATTAGATTTGGAATGAAACTTAAGCAAATTGGTAAAAGGAACTTATCCTTCTTCTCCCTCAGAAAGCCTGAATTTGTGCTTATGAGAGAAGAATACTACTTATAATTTTTTTTTTACTAGATATAGCTTATCCACAGCTCAAACAGTCTCTAAAGTGCTGTGGCCTATTAGGTTAGAGGCAAATACATGTAATATTTGGTACTAATAGTTACTGTTGTGTGACAACATTTGGCTCTCAGCCTGTCTTTCTGAGAGACCATAGACCCAGTCTTCTTGGAACACTTGCTGCCTACCTTATGTTTACTAGAATAGCTGTAGGTTTGATTTATGTTCTATTTTACTAATAGCTGAAGATCTAAGTGGATTCTTAAAATTAAACCCATGCCTGCCAACCAGTTTATAAACATACTTGCTTTTCTTTTGGTAACAGCCAAGCTTGACTGTGGAAGCTTTCATCTGAGGTCATCCCTGCTGATCTTTAGCTTGTGAACTGAGCCAGTATGCCTTTCGTACTGGCCTATGGGAGAGACAAGTGCTAACTTCAGGGATCTGGTCAGAGACCTCAATAAATAGTTTCTACCTTCTGTTCCTATGTCATTCTGACACAGAATTTTTCATTCTCTGTACTTTACATTAAGGAAGATCTGCTGCTCCGCAGAAGCACTGTTTTATTCTCATTAACACATTCTGGTCTACTTTGCTTTTCTGGGGTTAAAATTAAAACTTGAATCACTTTTTTCCTAAAGTAAAGCTTCATGAAAAAGCCCAGCAGTTACAGCTTATGTTTCTAGCTTAATTGTACCTTAGTTGATTAGGGAGTACTTTGTGACAAGCAGTAAATTTCCATAGGTTGATTTTGTAGGGTTTACCTATCAAATGCATTGACCTAGAGGGCTAGAACCTGACTGCTTCCTCTGACAGCATTTGTAGACAAGCTTTATTGTAGATTAGGACTCTTCACTTTCAGAGCTTTGCAAGCACCTCTGGGCCTAATTGTGAAGCTGAGCAGAGACAAGGAATAAACGTTTGTAGTTGTCAGCAGTGACTCCTGTCCTTGCATGAACAGTGGCCAAAATGCAATTTTTTTGCTGGTCTTGAAAACTGTGTCCAGTTCTCATAGTATTTGCTTTGTTTCTGACTTTCATGAATGAATTGAAATTTTCCCTAGGATGTTTGAAGATGGCTCTGTTCTGTCAGAAGAGATAATGAGTAGCTTTAATATTAATGGTGAGACAATGATTCTGACAAACTTGCTTTTATACTTTGCAGAAGAAAAATGATAAAATGATTGTATCTGCAAATTGAGTAGACCCTGATGAACAAAATTTTAAACACGTAAAAGCTTGCTGATTCCAGAACAGCTGAACAATCAGAAATTTGTGATGCATCATCTTGTGACCTCATTATTGGTTGGAATTATTACTGGTTGATATTTTTCCTCATGGCCATTGTGGTTTATTCTTCCTCTGATAAACACGAAGTTTTTTAACAGCATTTGAAGTAAATGAAAATATTTTGTTTGCTTCAGTTGACATTAGGTCTGGTTTTAATAAATATGAGTATTTAAAATTGTAAATTTTGATTCAGCACACTTGTTACAACTTCAGGAAATATCACTCAAGCATAAACACACTCTTCCTACTGTTCTGAGATTGGCAAATGAACAAATAGTTGGCAAATACATTTTTTTTTTTTTACTTAGCTGCAATTTATAGATTTTAGTGTACCCTGTCCCTACTTGGTGATATTTTCTAGCTCAGAGTGGAAAGTAATAATCGGTCTTCACATTTTTGTAATATCCAGTGTCAAAATGCTTAAAAGCATTAATTGATCAGAGCTTGCTATGTGGCTGTGGGATTGGTAAGGATTCAATTTCTGAAGTGAAATCATCACTTAGAGAAAGAGTTGTTTACAGGGAAGTTGCAAGCAGAGATATCACTCCAGATGTGTTCCTTCTATGAAGTCTTCTCTCATTCAGTGTTATGTGCCTGCCAAGTTTTTGACAGATTGGCAGCTTTTTCATTTTCATCTTTTTTTCAATAATTTTCAGCATTCAAAGTGTGGCAATTTAGAAATATTATCAATAGATGGTTTCTTTTAAGGACTAAAGCACTGTAGATGCCAAGTACAGGTGTCAGAGTTTTAAAAACATAGGTATCTGCCAAGTCCCTATGTGAAATATTTTGGGCCACATCCTCCCTCTTGTCTGCGGGAGACCTGTGTTTCTTCAGAGGATGAAGAGTTACTCTCACACTGAGTTGAAGTAAGACAGGGTACTTGGTGAGTATTGCAAAACCACTTCTGAGCTCTGTGGAGATGTCATGAGGCTTGAGGCAGGAGTCACACACTGTGCCTTTACTCCTTGGAGGAGCAGGGTGAGATCAGTGACTTAGCTGAACAAATCTGCCCTCTTTCAAGTGGCTACACTAATCAGGAGGAAAGAACTGTTTTTACTAGATTTCTTTAGGTCCCGTTACTCTTCCAATTGTGGCTAAAATTTGGTCACACAGGAAGCTGGAATTATTTTACTTTTGATAACATAGCCTTTTTGGTACATTCTTGAACTAAGGATCAGTGAAACTGAGGCATTGTTTTACATTAGTAGACTTTCTACTATTCTACAGAAGCAACTGTGTTATTTTGGGTTTTACACTTCATGCTTTGTTTATCTGCCTTCAGTAAATGATTTCCCTGGGCAATATCTTATCCTTACATCATATTTCTGGTATCTCAGTAGCATGTGTTGTACCCACTGGAGCACACTTAGTAGTAATGTCTTCATGATGCTTTCTAATGTCTTTTCATCAAATTGTACATCCATCTTGTGCTTAAAGATAAACAGATAGAATTGCTGTAATCCAAAGAGTGCAGCCACAGCTCTTGTTCTGTGTGAGAGCAGCTCTGAGAACACTGGCTTTCTGTGTCTCTCAAGACCTTATTGCTAAGTCCTGTGAGCTTTGGGTCAATCATACTTATTAACTGCACCAAGAATTCTGCTTTAGCTCTTTAAGGTCATGTAGGACTGATAGCAGGCAGAGCTGATTTTTCAAAAGTGTAGCAAGCTGTATTGCTCTGTCCAGGTCTGGTGAGCTTATTGAAGGGAACACTTGCTGTTCAAAGGAAGGTGAATTATAACCAGAGTATTTCAACAAACAAATGATTTCATGATTTAGAAATTCCTAGTAGGTGTCCTGTCTCCAGAAGATTTGTCCTAAAACACAGTGCAATAAACAGGAAGTAAAAGATACTGCAGAATTGGCAACCAGGATCAGTAAGAACTTCCCTTCTTTTGCTTTTCTTTAAACTTCTGTGGTCCTGAAAAAATGTTACAGGACTGAAATCAGAAAATAAGCTGCTCCAGTATTCCTTTGTAAGCAACAGATAAATAACTAATACAGAGTATATTTAACAATTAGAAATAAATATAATTTTAATGGAAAATTATATGCATAATGTTTTCATGTAATGGAACATAAGGTATAAGTGTCTGAATCACTGCAGCTGCAGAGCATCACTTAGTAACACAAACCAAGAAAAATGTTATTTAAAGGTGAAACCCTAGTGTCACTGGTTACCTCTGCAATAACATGTTAGATTTCCAGAAGTGAGACCTATCCTTTGAAATGGAGCCTCGAAGGATAGAAACTTGGCTCAAAGCATAGATTAAAATTCAGGTAAATGTCATTACTGTGTATCCAGGCTTCAGTCTTGAATTACAAGCTGCAGTTGTTTGACTGAAGAGGAAGCAAAACTTGTAATTAATAGTTCTGTATTGACCAACACTGTTCCATAGGCAGGATTTTGTATGCGTGTTTCCAAGAGGTGAACATTGTACTGTGCTTTAAACTATAATATCAAGTTAAAGATTTGTGTTGTAGCAAATAAAATAAGCCAAAGTCAGTACAAACAGTGCTAATTGTATGCCAGTGTATGTAAAAAATATACGTATTGCTTCATTAGTATTAATACTAATAAGCCAGTGCTGTGTACATAAGCAGTGACTAAAATGTATTGCAGAACCTGATTGTAGCATTTCCTCTTGGGTCCTGAGAAAGTTCTGACTTTCATGCCTGTGAATATCTTGATAATTATTTTATTGCTCCTGTAGATGAAGCATTAAAGATTCTGTGAAAAGCCCAGTCAGGGAAGTCAGATTAGAAGAGGAGATTGTGAGAATTGCACTTTTTGTTATTTGTGAGTGAGGACAGATTGATAATTGATCGGTAATTTGAACAATAATTTCATACTGGTTGGATCTCTTATATTTTGAATTTTTTGCCTAATATTATTTATTACAGTAAGAAGACACATAGAAATTCAATGCCTAGGTTCTCTGTCAAGAAGTTTATGGTTATATTTGATGGAGTAGGCATTATTATTCTGAACTTAAAAAGCCCACCTCAAGACAAAAACTAATACTGAAAGCCAGTTTTCTGTGGAAACTGGAGACACCACAGATACACAATCTTTAATTCAAAGGGATATTTGCCTTCTTACCTGAATTGAACTTCTTGCACAGTCTCGGTTGTCATTCCCTGGCATGCTGGTTGTAAATAGAAATATTTCAAGTGATCTGGGGAATATTACTTCAACTGAATAAATATGGGTGGTTTATATTTGTTCAGAGCAGACAGTCCTCTTCAGCAATGGTTTTGGTAAGGCTGAACAAAATCAAGGCTACTGGAAGCTACAAGCTGATATGAGATTCTTAAATAGCTTGTTGGGAAAATAGAGGATATATTTAGTAAGGTAGCTAATTCAAAGCAGTGGTTTCTTCAGCAAAAGGTGACTTATTGGCTATTTCATGAGTGGTGCAGCACTTATGCAGAACTGTGTGTACTCTTCCTTAGAAAGTGACTGATGTCCCCTCAAAACACAGGTTACAGTTTGTTTTCCTTTTCTTGGCTTCTGATGACTAATGAAATCACATTGGATATATGAATGTTCCCTGAAAAATTCTAAGATACTTGTTTGCATTGGGAGATTGTGTGATTCAGAATTTGAAAGAAGACTTAACATAGTAAATTACAATTTTTATAGATTATAGCAGATTACAAATTCTACTGTCTTGAACAGAAGGAAATAAGTAAACTTTTAATATTTTCAGGTAGAGAACTAGCTTTTTATACAAAATTATAATTATCAAATAAAATTTTCTGTTTGCTTTGGCCTAATTTTTACTGGGTAGGTTTCATGACTTTGAAAACATTTGCCCTGTGAAATGTCAAATAAAAATTCCTTTTCATAACATCTACTAACACATAGTATGTGCACACTACCAAAGTCAAGCACTTGCAGTGGTGCATAGGATAGAGCTAGAAATTTGGCTAAAGAATTTTTGATTCATTTCTAGTGGGAAAAAAGTTATGTAGTTCAGTGGCCAAATAATGCTCTAAGGTAAACTGGTTCAGTTTATTCATATTTGAAGATTAAAAGACTTGAATGATTTTGGGGGGGGGGTCGCTGGTTTTATTTTTGTTTGTTCATTTGTTTATTGGTTTTGGTTTTTAACACTATGATCCCAAAGAGTTCACATCTGGCTCAGAAAAGTAAGCAACTAAAATTAGTCCTTAAACCCCACACTTCCTCTATTCACAGTGAAGAATATGCTACTTTTCACCTTCAAGATGAATTAGAAGTTTTAGTACTGTATCTTAGAGTTTATTTTAATATTTCCAGAGATTTTTATATTATTCCAAATTCATAAGGAGTATTTATGAGTCTAAAAATGTACAAACCTTCCTAGGATCAGTTTAGTCTCTTCTCTTCAGTAGAGCTAATACCATGACATAATAAAAGCTACCACAGATGTCAGTATGCCATGAAACAAATATAGGTTATAGCATAGTGAATATTTTGCATTTTAATTACCTTTTTATTTTTAAATAAAAAATATTTGCTAGAGAATCAGTACTAAATGGGAAAAAAAAGCAGGGGACATGAGGGAAAGAAAATTTGAAAATCTTCTGCAAAAAGAGAGAAGCACCCAT
The DNA here is from genome assembly GCF_008360975.1 of Lichenostomus cassidix. Lineage (NCBI taxonomy): Eukaryota > Metazoa > Chordata > Aves > Passeriformes > Meliphagidae > Lichenostomus > Lichenostomus cassidix. The sequence goes on from NC_139482.1 coordinate 132,830,148, forward strand.
CAGTATCTTACAAGGCTTTATCATATAGTTTCAGCTGCTATTCAACAGATATTTTATTTACTTCAGGGACCTGTTTCTGTTTGCTGCAGCACCTAGACCTTCATCATAGTTGTACTTTTCATTGTTGAAGTGAGTAGAAACACCAGTGTAGGTGTTCACTGATCTACCTTTGAATTTCTTGTGTGTGATTTTGGTGATTGTCAGCTACAGTCAGCAATGAGAGGATCTTACTGTCCATCTTCAAACTAAACCCTTGACACGCAGGAGGCTTATCTGTGCTTATGTACTTGAAAAATAACCTCCTGAAGGTACATTATTACTGTTTATACTCCCATTACTTGTGTCTTAAACCAACCTTTTATTACATGGAAGTTGATGAAGGTCTTGTATTCTTGACAAGGACAGAATTTCAGTCTGGAGTTAGCAGGTTAATTAGTAGTCATCTTTATGAGCCTGCAGTTTTCCCTTAAAAAGTGGTTAGACTGACAGCAAATCTCTCCCCTGGATGATTCCGAGTCTAGAATGGACTCTTGATGGCAGCTTGAGTATATAAATTTTGAATTTGCTTGCATTTTAAATAGCCATGCTTGACACTGATCAGATCAAGAAATGCAAAATGTTGTTTTCCAGCCTTTTACAAAGAGAAGGAATCTTGATAGTTAGAATAAGCACCAGATATTTTTATTTTTCCAGTGGTAATTTTCACTGGAAGTAAGATATGAATGAAACTATGTATCTGCTATGCTCACTAGTTTCCATATTTTTTAATAGCTTCTAGACTGGGTGTAGAAATTACTTATACTGCTGGCATTAGCGTTACCAGTAGCAGACTGTTAATTTTGTGTTAAATTGTGTTGAAAGCCATCAAACCTTTTTTGAAAAGTTTCTCTCTTGTCATGCCCCCATCCCTGCCACCCCCAGGAATTAGTGTTTTGTAAAGATTTTATAGAAAACTGCATTTTTGAAAGCATAGAAGTAGTTTTCATTAGATTAAGTCTCATGTAAGAACATAGTAGTACTTAGCTACGCAATTTTCCAAGATATCTAAAAACCAATCTGATCTCCTTTTTGCCATTTAGCTCAAAGAAGATATTTCTGAGCATGTCTCATATTGCAATTCCCACTCTATAGCTTTGTTTCAGTCAGTTAATAGGGCTTAACTTTAAAATGCTTGTCCCTGATGCATTTTTCTCAAATTATATCTGAAATTAACCTTTTTTTGTTCTGCTAGTATTATTCATTTCATCTTACCTATATTGTAACTAGTGTGATGAAATTATTCGTAAAAACTTGTTGGTGTTACATGTGTCTTCATCCATCAAGATTATATTATCTGTTATTTTAAAGACAATTATTAAAGTTTTGAGTATTATAGAGTACATGTGTAATAGCCAGAGCAAAGAAAAAGCCAACAATAGAAACATAAGGAGACAAGTTTTCTAAAGAATGTAAATTAACTGAATAAAAATGATTAATCAATGGATCTAGAACACAGCATAGCTTAGTTCTGTACAGTGTGAGCCATGCTCCAAAACAGTTTTGTATGTGTTTGATTCTAACAATTGACATTTTCTTGGCACTATGGTCTTGCATATATATGGTAATAAATCAGCTGTACAGGTCTAGACCAAAGTGCCCCCTTGAGTGTCAAGCAGCAGGAGGCTCTTCTGCCTCACTGTGTTTTTGGCTCTGAGGCCTAAACCAAAGGTGGCATATTTATGTTTGTACCTTATAATTGGAAGGCTGTGCCCCATGAAGTGTGAGATTTGAAAAGTATTTGGTTCTAGGCACAATGGTTTGTGAATGTCACCAGGACAGCTGCAAAGCACGAGGGGAAGAGAACACCATGAGAGAGTCTGGCAACAGGGAAGAAAGTGTGCTTATTTTCTTGAAGACTGCTTCAAATTTCTCTTCACAAACTTTCCCTCTCACCCTGTTGCTTTCTTTTCTAAGTTAAAAACCATTCCCTTCATCTGGTATTACCTGTTTTGGTGAAGGCACAAAAAGGCTGGTTTGCATTGTGTACTACTCCCTGAAATTTGATATTGCTTGCCAGAGAAAACTGGAAGGACATCTGAGGACATTAACTGGCAACAGAAGAACCCTTAAGGATATTTCAAGCCTGGATATTGATGATGAGGAAAAAAATGCTGTTCTGAGTGTTTCTTTTGCTGGGACATCAAGAAAATCCTCAAAAGGGTGCAAAAAGAGGAAAAACACATCCAGCAGCCTTGTACTAAATAAATAGCAATTACATGTTGGCAGTGGTGTGATAATTGTTTCTCCTGTAATGTTGACATAATAATCTAATATTATTGATAGTCATAATATATGAATTGACTGTAAAATGTTCTATATTAAGGTATATTGAACCACTGGATTTGATGGCAGTTTAGTGGCAATGATGGCAGTGGAGAGGAGGAGGAAGAGGAGGAAAACAAAGCACAAGAGAAAATTATTAACCAGTAAAAAGGAATGTCTGCTTCAGCCTGCCCTTCCATGGTCTGGTTTTCTTATGCTGCAAAACTTTAAATATTTTTGACTTCTGTGGCATGAACTGGGAAGAAAACCCACAATGTCTTTCTTCAGTCTTCACCCACAGGAGTAGCAGTATGTTGTAATGCATTGTGACATTTCATGTTATTGCAGACTGTAGATATTTTAGTAATGACTCTTCTATAAACATGTCCATCTTAAAAATATAATTATTTTTGGAACAATTTTTGTTACCATATGGCATGACAATGTTATGCAGCCTGTGACAAGCAGTTCAGCAAGCTGTTTTTAATGTTTCCTTCTGTATTATTAACTATGGCTAACCATTTTTATCAATATTACTATTATATTTTATACTTTGATTTCAAACCTCCTCTTATGAAACCAGTCTTGAAATCGGCACTGTTAAATAGTACAACTCACTTGAGTTGGTTATCTGTGTGTCTGTAATGAGTAACACCCTCTTTAACCCCTACCTTACTCCTGGATACTTGTATTCCTAAGTGTCAGGGGTTCCCTCTATGTTTTCAGAGCCTCTGAGGTGTGACAGCCTTATGTAATATTTGCTGTCATTTGCCTTTTTGATCCCTACGAAGCAGAAACTATATGCCAAATTCATGCTATATTCAGCTCTACTCACCTTAGTACTAGAAGATGTAAGGAAAAAGAAGAGTGCTCAGAGGATCAAGCAGTGAGATATCTGAGTAACTCTTAGACTGTAGTATGTGAGGAAGATTAAATTGTAAGAACATTTGCCTTTTAGTAAGGTGATAATTTAAAGGGTCATGACAAAAGGCTGTTAGTATTTGAAGGTATAAACATCTGAAAAAATGTGTCATTAGAAGAATTATAACGAGGAGGAATAAATTGAAACTGAAAAGGAATTTTTCCATGAACGTTAGGCAAAATAGTATAAGTGACTTCTTTCCCATTAAGGAGCAGTTATTCCCAGGAAGCTGTGTAAAAGCAGCATCTTGATCTTTAAAACTGAAATAGGCAAAGTTTGATAACAATATCAGAGGGTTAGTTCTGTGTTTCCAGGTCAGAAGTGGCATGGTATGACTGGCTTTCCTACAGGCCAAGTTAAGTGGTACCAAATTTGGTTATTCTTTTATGAAAACAGTGTGCAACATTAAGCCAAATACTGCAAACATACTATACCATGTGCTTATGCATGCATGATGTCACGGGAAGAGTGTCAGTGCAATTTTTCACAGGCTTAGGGTAGAACAGCAGCAGACAGGAGAAATGCAATTATGGTAAAAACTAAGGGGAAGATGGAGTGAAGAGCTTGTCTGACATACAGTCAAACCTTCCAGGACCCAGATGCAGGATGTGTTAATTGCATTTGTGGATCCCTGGTATCTGTTGCCTGTGTGCTACAAATGATGCACTGGCCCCTGTCTAATCAAAATCTCACGAGAGCACTTGTTCTTGATTTGATAGTTTTGGAGGAATTCAAGGATATTTTTCTTATGTTTGTTACCTTTAAGTCTTTTTGATGCTGGGGTTGGAAGTCTAGGATAGACTAGAGTACTACAGAGAGTTCTGTTGGTTTTAGCTCCTGGTAAGATAGCACAAGAAAATGTGCAGCATCTCCTGATACTAACATAGAATCACAGAATGCTTGAGGTTGGAAGAGACCTCTGGAAGTCATCTTGTCCAACCCCCTGTTCATACAGGGTCACTCGGATCAGAGAGATGTATTAGTAGCTATGGCAAGAGATTTTAAAAAGTGCAGTTATTTACTGGGGAATACTTTCACAAATATGATTTTTTTTTCATTAAGAAGAACTACATTTGGCAAAAACCTTTTTGGGAAAAGAGTTTCAATTTATTTTGTGTATAAGTTTTTTAATCATATTTTGACATTATTTCATGATAAACCAACAGCACTTTTACATAATTGTCACTGCTCTTATTTGCATCATAAAATGACACAACCTTATAATAGCTAGAAATGTTTTAACATGTTAATACAGACAGGAAACATGTTGTAAGAATACTGAAATGTATCCATGAGTTATGCTTTGTGTTAGGATTTAAAATACAAAATTATGAAATTCAGTACTAAAATTTATTAGCAGTGAATATGTCAAGGATTAATAAAAAAAACAAGAATGAAAAATAGGTCTAAGACATACAGAATAACGTTCTATTTTTTTTCAGTGTCTTTCTGTACCAGATATTTTCAAAGTATTTAGCTCCATGGGAAATTTTTATAAATGTGTGTTTTGTTAGTTAAGGTACTTTAAATATTTAGAAGCCAATTTCCTTTGGAAATCAATATTGCACATTCAGTTTCTTAGTAGTTTTTTTTTTTTTTTTTTTGGTCAGCCTGAGCAATTTAAGATTTTTCAGAGTATTCTGCAAGTTTTGTAGAATAGAATGCTTCAAAGTGATACAACTGTATTACTTGAACTTTGAAGTGTAGAGTTTTAGTTGTAGAGTGAAACTGGCACTTTCATGAACATGCAGGTGTTTACTCCTTAAGCGATGGAAAATAACAAATAACTCTTCTGGATTTCATTCCCAACAGGAAAAAAATTGGCTAATCCAAAACATAAGCTGGTCAAGGATATTTTGATCATCAAATTATATTAGTAATAAAGGCAGTAAACTTTTTAAGTGAGTAAATTTACTGAGAAGACTCAGCCTGGAATAAGATTACCTCATTTGAGTTTGGCGTGTAGAACAAGATATTAGGAAGTTTGAAAGTATAGGCAGAAAGTGTTTTCAGAATTATTTGTTATGAAAAAGAAAGAGGAGATGGGTTGTCAACTCATCATTGCCAAAGTATCCAATTGTATTATTCCATAAGTTGGTTCAGCAAAACAATGATCATGATAAGAGAGAAGAATGAATTCTTGTTTTGATTTCACGCTTATTGCTTTGAGATTTGCATAGCCTCATAATAACACTTACCAGCCATCTGGTTTCCAGAGGAAAAACTTTTTCTTACTGTAAAGGCTAGGACATAACATGCACCATTTAAAAGCTCATTGTCTGGAAATGACATAATGACTTTGTGTTTTCAAATTATTAATTAGTGATTAACTCAGAAAACCAGCAGGTTATGCCAACTCTAGGGGACATACAATGTATTTCCTGCAACCTCACAATTCCTACCAGTGAGGAATCAAATTAAAGTAGTAAAAAAAAGTGAGCAAGGATATTAAAGAAGTCAAGCACATTGTAACACACACATCCAGTTTATTTTAAAAGATGTAGTTTGCTTATTTGTATTTTGGGGTTTATATACATGAATGAATAAAGAGAAAAAAAATTTAAATGACCTATAAATGTTGTCATTTTTCAATAAATCTCACTGTATGTTTGACCTAGATTATGATGCCATTATACTATGGGATCATGAAATGTGATGTTGAAAGTCAAGGTTTTATCATGGTGTTTGTAAGATGTACAAGCTGATGAAGTGCAGATTAATAGTCCATTACACTTTTAGTTAAAATAGTGAGTGCTGTAATACTGTTATTCTTTGAAGACTCTTATAAAAAAATAAACCACGAATAAAATACATTTCATCATTATGGTGCATCATTGTAAATTACACCAACTGTTATTGTAACTTATGATAAATGACAGTCAAGTGGGGAAAATGAGATCTGAATATCTGCAAAAAAGAAATTATGCATTAATATTTCTTTGCTGTGGGTCCTCAAGTTGTGATTTTTATACATAGGAGGAACTCTGCTAATGCCCAATTTTTGGCTTGTTGTGGTATTCTACATAACCTTTCTTCAGATAAGTCTAAACTATTAGTTTATCTCACAATCTGATGTAAAGATTCAGTCTTAATTTGAGACCCTTCAGTTAAATTCTGCATATCAATAAACTCCTATTATGGGATTAAAAATAGCAAATCCCTGTAGGTATTTAAGATTCAAGGCTCTAAGAATCTCAGCAAGTTTGTTGATAAGACAGAACTGGGAGGAGTGGCTGATAGAGCTGAAGGCTGTGCTGCCATTCAGTGAGGCCTGAACAGGCAGGAGCTTTGGGACACCTGAGGAAGCTCAGCAAAGGCAAGTGCAGCATCCTTGCACCTGCGGAGGAATAACCTCCTGCACCAGGCAGGCTGGGGGCTGACAGGCTGGGAAGCAGCTCTGGGGAGAAAGGACCTGGGAGTTGTGGTGAAGAACAAGCTCTCCACGAGGCACATGTGCTCTTGTGGCCAAGAAGGCCAGTGGTGTCTCGGGGTTCTTCAGGAAGAGCACTGCCAGCAGCTCAGGGCAGGTGGTTCTGCCCCTCTGCCAACCCTGGTGAGGCACATCTGCAGAGCTGTGTCAGTTCTGGAATTGCTGTTCAAGAAAGTTGAAGAACCAGAGGAGAGGGTCCCCCAGGAGGGCTCTGGAGATGATGAAGGGACTGGAGCACCTCATTTATGAGGAAAGGCTGTGGGAGCTGGGCCAGCTTAGTCTGGAGAAGGGAAGACTGGGAGGGTATCTTTTCAATGCACACAAACACCTTAAGGGCAGGTGTCAAGAGGATGGGGCCTGATGGTTCTGTGGTGTGCAATGACAGGATAAGGAGCAGTGGGAACAAACTGAAACCTGGGAAGTTTCATCTAAATGTGAAAATAAACAACTTTATTTGTGGCTGACTGAGTGCTGAAACAGGCTGCCCAGAGGGGTTGTGGAGTCCCCTTCTCTGTAGGTACTCAAAACCCACCTGGACACAACCCTGAGCAGCTGAAGCTGCTTTAGCAGGTCATATTATTGTCAAATTAAAAGAACCTCTATAAGCTAAATAACCACACATTCTAGTTTGTCTGTGAGACAAAGATCATGAAGTTTGTGGTTTAGCTAATTCCTAACTTCTCAACTTCCCTTTCCTGATACTTTAGAACTGAACATCACATTAAGCATGGTAGTTTTTTTATGTGTGTCTGTTATGCCACCTGTTGTAAAGTTTTTCCTTTAACTGTGTTGTTGTGTTATGCATCATTTAAGGTGTGCTGTCCTTTTATTGAGGTCTAATCCAAAGTGGCACTGAATTCTACATACAATCTTTGGATCATGTAACTTGGATCATGTCAACAGAGAGTGAATTTGGGCAGTCTTAGGGTCTCATTTTTCTGAAACTGTTCTCTGTTTCACTTATATTGGAAAAGGGGAAAAAAAGCAATAGTAATTGAAGAGAAATAGTAACCAGAGAGAGAAGTCATGGGCTCACTACTGATTTTTGGACCTAAAAAGTCCAGATTCCTTTTTTCTGCTTTTTTGATTGATTTGCATGATGATGTACAGAGATGAGAGACCAGTATCCCTCTGAGAAAATGCAGCTAGAAACAAAATATGAACAGGAATAATCTGCAGCTACATACAAACTTAGAAAATATTAAATAAACAGAAGAAAAAAAGACCCCTTTATTTTCTATAGCAGTGTAGTGTGTCTTTGCTGGATGAGAAAAATATGAGTATTTTGTCTTGAAACTGGGGATGTAAAATTACAGCGAGTAATGAGTATGTATTCCTCTGATCCCTTAATGTACTTGATGTGAGGTTCCTCTTTCATCGTAGCTAACATGCTGGCCATTAAATACACTGCAGCAGCATCATTAGTGGCTTCAAAGTGCTCCTACTTGCATCACATTTTTCCCTCCAGCAGGTGAGTGAGAACAGTGATTAGCAAATACCAGTATGTGTCACTCACTACTCATGTGATTGCCAGTGAAGTCCTGTGTTTGGGGTAATGGCAGCACTGGAGTTGGAAGAAGAGTGAACTTTTGCTGCCTTCATGGCTCTGAATAGATTTCAGCTCCAAATATCACTTGGCTGTGTGTAGGATAAAATTCTGTTCTGGGGTATGATGTTTGAAACTGCTTTGCTCTAGCAGTGTGTGAGGACGGAGATGGGCTGCAGAGAAAGGTGTCCTGAGTAACAGGCAGTGTGTTGCCTCCATGGCTGAAATTCTGAATGGTGAGATTAGGACATGGAAAGAAAGTCCTCTTACCGATATCACAGTTTGCTATGACTGGAGGAAAGGATTCACTGAAAATTTCTGGATCCTGAATCCTCAGAGGATTTCCCTGGACTGTTTAGAGCAGCGTACCATAGATATTATACGACAGGTGTTGGTGTAGATTGGTTGGTGTACATGTGTCTATTCCCTGTTCTCTTAGGCTGAGTTTAAAAAAAGCCCTACAGCAGTACAACAAACTGAAAAGAGAGTCTGAGTATTTTTCTAAAATTGTACTTTTAATTTTTATATACTTTTTTGTGAGGTGCAAGATGAGATATTTTTCTTTATTAGAAAGGTGAATATGAAATCTTAGAATAGTTTACCTGTAGAAAGCAATATGAACATGTTAAAAAAAAAGTTCAAAATACTTTACACCCTTTTTTCCTTTTACTTATTATTTTAGGGAAGACCACAGGATTAACAAGCCATCTACTTCCACAAGTGATACTTTCTTTTGCTATTTTTTTAAAGCCTCTAAGTTTAAACATTGTCATCATATCTCTGTAGGTAAAACAATACACTAGAACTGGATAATATTTTCATCAATATTTTCATCAATATTTTCATCATGGGGCAAATTATTTTGCCAGTATTTTGAATTACATTGCCAGTAGTTTCAAAAACTGTTTTGTAAAATTTAGCAGATAGGAATCATACAGAAATAAATTATGGGTTTAAAAATTGCAAAATATATCATATTTCAGGGAAAAATGCTTCAGGGTTAATATGTCTGTATAAAGAAGCAAGAAATCTTCCTTGTTTATTCTGTTAAATTTAAGAAAACCACTGATAAACTACCATTGTAAAGTTATTCCTAATGGGAAAAGTTATCTAAAAGGATCACAAATGCATCTCTGAGAGTTTTTTGTCCAGTGTGCTGTTTGCTTTTCAGGCTTTAGTTGAAAATTCCCTTCAGGAAGATTGGGAATTGGTGCACTCTGGTATTGTGGTAGTTCTGGCTGCTGCTGTGATTTTAGTAAGGTGCTGAGTCAGAATACTCATCTTGTCACCTCTGTTCTTCTCTTTCTCCTCTTGTATCACCAGAAATACACAGAACAGCATCTGCTGTGGAGCATCTGCTGCGCAGCTGCTATGACTGTAGGTAGAATTAAGATGTATTTTGGCGTGAGCCTCTGCTTGAAAACTGAGGTCTGATATTTAACTGCAAAGGTCTTGCAGTTCATGTTCTGTGCACACTTGCATGCTATTTTTTGAAATTAATGTCTCCCTAAGCATATTTTCAATGGTTCCATTTTCATCATTTCACTTTTATTGATTGGAAATATTCTGGCCTTGGCTCTGAGAGCAAACTGACCATGGGCACTGTCAATTTTGTTGTGGCCTCTTGGATAATGGTAAGAGAAAAGAAGACAAGAGGATAAATGAAAGTGAAGTTCCAAATTACTGGAACATTTAAAGGTCTTTGAAAAGTTCATATACAAGCACAGTTAATGCTGTCATCCACCGAAGTGCCAAAAGACCTAGCAGTGAAGAATATTAATCTAGTTTAATAAAATCAAAGGGTTCATATTTTTTTTTTTGTAAAGAAATAATTTGAATAAAATTTGACCCTTTCTACAATAGTCTGTGGGTCAAATTGAACCTACTATTAAAATTCTCTAATATCTTTCTTGTATTACCATTTCAAAACTCAATTTAAATATTCACAGAGCTCCTTTTTTAATAAACTTAACAAAATTCAGGTAATTTCCTTCAACTTTCTTGATTGAAGGAAGGCAGTAGGTACAGATATAAAAAGATGTACAGCTACAAGCAAAACCTGAAATCAATTATATATAAGAAATAACATAACACATGGAAAGAAATTAATCAAAAGGAAAAAATTCTGCTATATGATTTTCTTGGTCTGCTACCTGCAGGCAAAGAACGTAAATGAAAAAAAAAAAATCAGCATTCTTCTTACAGATAAGGGGAAAATTAATAAAAATGTTTCCTTCCTACCAGATCCCCTGATGCAAGTTATGTTAAAAGTGAGTGGCTGCAGGAAGAACTTACGTGTTTAAAAATAACTTTTTTTTCCTATGGAAATATACTTTTGTACCTTATTCTTGCTGTTAAGCTCAATTACATCAGGTTGGTATAGATTTATAGTGTCCAAAGAGCATTTCTTTTCCTTTCTCTCTATTAAGTTCATCATTGAATCATGGTCATGAAGTTTCTCCCAGTTTGAAAGTGAGAAATGGTTCATTCTGCTTGGATGCCCCAATGAAGGTGTAAAGAATCACTCACAAATTGGAGCAATCTTCCAATCTGGACAACACTGAAATTCAGCCAATTTGCTAAACAGACTGGAGAGGTTTGATGTGCACAGGCAGCACTGCATCTCTTAAGTATAGCTCAAAATGTAATAGGGATGACAGAAATAACTTAGTTAAGATAAATAGCCAGTAAACTCAATGGACCAAAGAGGAAGGAGAAACTTCTAGGAAGTCCTACATGGAAAACTTCCCAAGAGGAAGAGAACTCTGAATTATCATATGGTGTCTTCACTCCCACTGCAATATTTAAAATGAAATAAATTGAAGCCTCTTTTGTATTTTCAGTATTCCTGACTGAATTTTTAGAAAAAACGTTCCCTACAATGTGAATTAATATGAAGTGTTTGCCTGCTGCTTTTCTTATGTAATTGTTTCTACTCAGAAGGAAATGGTCATGTTGAAACAGAAGACAAATTGATTGATTTTTCTGAAGCTTTTCCCTGTGTAATCAGACAGAATCACATACCTAGGTTTTACTATAAGCTAAGGATAATCTGTATGTGGTAGCATGTTTTCCTAGGAAATACTGAATGGATTCCACAGAACATGCAAAATGTCTGATGTTGATCCAGTGAATTTCAGGCTTCTGATTTATTGGAGTTGTTACTGTTTAATGCTGCTACTACTAATTATACTCATTAACCTCTCCCCAGCCACTCACTGTCAAGTAGTGTAGGCTTTCTGAAGCATTCTTAATTTAAGAGTGCTGATTTATGTTGCTGCTCTGGGAATGTAGGAGAATATTGGTAGGTGAGAAGGAAGCTAACCACTTCACATTTTCATGAGATAATTATTTCCAATGATACTTTTCTACTGTAGGATACATGCATTTTAGGCGCAAAACACTGGACAGGAAAGCATATAAGTATGTGCTTAATTTGAGTGTGCATTTAAGTGGTTTCATTAGGGCAAAGTCTGATGAATTTGGCTATGGGAAATTATTACAGAACTTACCCAGTTTAATGTTATTGAATTTCAATTATTTCATTACAGTTATAGTACCATAAAACTGGAGTCAAGCATTGATGTATCAGGACTAATGTGCTCAAGGGGTTCGATGCTCAAATTTGTGCTGAGTGTTTATTGTAGCAAAAGTGTCTTTTGTTAAGTGAGTGTAAATCTTTTACTGTTGTTTCATTCTCACACTCTTACGTGCTATTAAAATTCTTGCAGTGCTGTTTTTGTTATGTTTTATTAAATGTGGCCTGTTCTTTTAAGTGCTGAGGTAGCATCTGTGACTCACTGTGTAAAGATTGCCACCCAGCTAGCTATCTTTGTGTGCTTGTATCTATGTTTTCATTTACATTACAGTATATGATATTTTAGGAATATTTATTTATTTAGCATTTATTTAGTATTTTTAGCAATAGTGCTAAAAAATATGTCCTTGAGTGTCTGTAAATCTGGTACAAATTAGGGAGCACAGCTCAGATTTCTCCACACTGTGCTGGCAAGTGGCCTCAATCAGAAGTAATTTTCTCCATGAAGGCACATGCAGCTCACTCGCCAGCCTCTCCTCTGTAGATGCTGTTATTTGTATCAAATTATGTGTGGTGGTTTCTGGAAGTGGACTACTGTGTCCACTAAGCCATACAGATTTCTGCCACATGGACTACTTTGTTGCTGTCTCTAGTTGTACTGTTTTCTATTGCGTCTTGTTTATCAATGCTATTTGCAAAAAAGAGTTGAGATTCGTGTTCCTATCAGTAAATATGCATGAGCTGGAGTAAGTACCAAGTGAGTAAGTAAACTACCTCAGCCCCTCTAAATCTCCTGTTGTGTACAACATGGTTATTTGCTTTTTTATAAAGGAAAAAGGGGTTTTTTTAAGGCTTCATAAAAAACCAGAATGAGTTCATAGAGACTTAATTTGCCTCAAATAAAAGTACTCCCATTTAGCATTAGAAATTAAGGTTTTACCTAGTGTCATTTGGAATTCTTAACTATTTATCACATATCTAGCTAATCTGAAGCATTTCAGAATCATCTTTCCTTAGATTGCATACTGTTCTTTTACAAACTGCTAATAAGAAAATAATTGCTGATATGAGAAGACAAACATCTAGACTATCTCTGGAATTGACTATTCATCTAAATTCTTAAACTGCTTAAGTTTGAAATTGTACTGCTTTAATTATTAATGAGTCTAATCATATCTCAGAGCTGTTTATTGTGAGATCATTGTGACACTCAGATGAATTTCAGTAGTAGCAATTTTTGGATTTTCATTGCTCTGTCATTATGGCTGTTGGTTCTAAAGTCACACTTAAGCAGCAGTTGTTGAAAAGGATTTTTCAGCAGAACAGGATTGGATCTTAATCCTGGTCCAGTTGAAATAAAAGTAGACATAGTACATGTTGTGTTGTGTCACAAATACTTAATAACATGATTAGTGTAAGCAATGGGAGTAATACTATTACTATTAAATACTCTCAAACACTATTAAATCAACAATTTCAAAAAAATGCAGAAGGTATAGTACTAAAGTAACTGATTAACCTATATTTGGACTGTTGAAGGCAATATATCAACATAATAACAACTGGGGAGAAAAAAGTACTATCACAGAAAACAGTTGAAAGAAACTTTTGTTTTTAAACACATTTATTTTTATCTATGTGACTCAGTATTTTTAAGTATTTTAAATCAGGGAAGAAGTTGCAGTAGCTTTTGTGCCGTTTGTTGCCTAGAGGAGCTAATCAATATTGAAATCCTATCTAGATGTTTTTGAACCAGATAAATTCTTAGTTCTCCAGCTGATGTAATTTACTGGTACCAGTAAGAGGTTTTTGGTAGCACATGACCACATCAGGCAAACATAAGCCTGCATAGTTCATGTTTTTGCTTTTATCAAGAATATATAGTTCCATATAATCTTTATTTTGAGATCCTGAAAATGTCTTTTTATTTATTGTCTGTTTATGTGCAATTAATTAGATGAAGTAGTCAAGAATAGAGAATTTACTCTATTTATATTTCCTAGTAATGGCTTTGGATTTTAGTGTTTTCTTTAACCCACTGTATGTTTGAGTGATAATTAAAAATGGCCACAGAAATCATTGATTTAGAGTTCCATGAAACTTGCAACTGAAAAAAAACTCAGTTCTGATCTTATTCTTGTGAGTTGGTCTTACTCATGTTGAACAATGCCTTACTCTTTAATTAAAATTATCAGTTATAATATACCAGCTCTGGGCATGAGCTGAATATATTTTGACATTTAAAAGATGGAAGACAGCTCAATGTGCATAAGACAGAATTTGTTCCAAAGATCAAGTTGTAGATGGGTGAATTAGACAAGGCAGCAGCTGCCTGAAACCTGGGAAAATATTTATGCAGAGATCCTCCAACTTCAACAGCAGCCATTGCTGGTGTTTGGGGTGCAGGCTGTGATGCCAGCCCCGTTAGGCAGAGCTCTGCTGTGTGCCCTTGTGCACCTAGATGAACATCTCTGGGTTTTGTACGTGAGCTGCACGTGCAAGGCAAAGCCCAGAGTCAGTGCATGCATACCTCTGATCTCCTCTGGATGTGACAGCATTTACATTGATGTTTGCAAATGCTTGGGCATGAAACTTCAGGAAATGTTACACACCTGTTCATTCATAGGATGTGTCTACAGTGGCATTAGTCAGTATTTGTTTGTAGTCTAAGATTGATTTAAAAAATAAAGTCCCAGCCCACCAAATGACAGGGGTTTGAAGAGGCACTGTGGAGCTGGTGTGTACATTGTATTTCTCCTTTCTTGGAAAGAGTGTAAGTGGAAATTATAAGGTGTGTTTCCATGACTGTTGTGAATGAAAGCATACCAACTGCATTTCTGTTCTTTCCCTAATTAACATACAGTGATGATTATCTTGCTGATTACATATTGGTGACCTGATCAAACAAACTGGTTTAACATCTAGAAACAGACCTAAATGTCATGTATACATGCCAATTGGATTACAGGTAAATTGCTTTTGCTGTATTTTGTAACACACATTGTAAAAGTCAATAACAAAGAGCTAGTCATTCATCAGGAAATTGACATTCACTGAAACTGTTGACTGAAGTTTAAATTTTTTTCTCAAAATTTAAAATAATTGAAAAATTTATTAGGCTTCTAACTGCATTTAAAATGATGCAAAATATGGTATTTATACATTTTTATATGTGGTAAAAATTTATGTTTCCCTAAATAGCACATTTGTTTTTCATTGTGTTTTTCCCTCCTAGTTTATTTATCTAGGTGTTACTAGGAGTACACACCTGTACATGGCTCTACTGACAATGTCACAAATTAATAATAAAATGAAATTTGAACAGTGTTTCTGACAATGAGTGCAAACCCCTTGTGCTTTCATTTCATGAACCTGGGCACACATGAGGTGCCTGGAGTGCCCATGTTCAGCTGCAGTGCACTGCTCCAGCGTGTGCTCGTGCTTTGTTCTCTGCTCCGTACAGTTCCATAGCCACTCTCCATTCCCTCTGCATATGCAGTTGCTGGATTTTTTCCCAGCATGGCTGGAAGGTGCAATTAACAGTAATGGATACTTTGATAGTGAGAATCTTTATTTCTTCAGCCATAATAATAGCCCCTTATTTTAGGAGCTATATTGTTGAATGACAGCTACTGTTGGCGAGTATGTGTCTACAAAAGTGGGTTCATTTGGTCAGATTCTCAGCTGGCACAGCGAGTCATATTTCCATGAAAGACAGTAAGCTATATTAATTTATGGAATCCCAGCTGGGAATCTCAATCAATTTCAATAAAAAGTAACCATCATATTCCTCTGAAGCAAGAATTACACAACCTAGCCTAAAGTGAATTTTGCTGTTTTAATAAATGTAGGTAGTCACTGGTTCGTAATAAATTACATAAAATTAGAGGGTAGTCAATATTTGATTTCTTTAAAAATTTTTTCCTTCCTTTTCATTGAACACAACAGAATCATTTATGTATTGTATCTCAGCATGATAGATTATATAGGAATAGTGTATTTAATACTGTAAAACTATAATATAAATACAAATCACATTTTTTTTCATTAGCTAGCTTGCTTTCATTTTGAAGAAATACTCAGTCAATTATAAATGAGGCTGTGCTTTCATTGGAGAGTGAAATACATAATTTTTTTCAAGCCTCAACCATGTATAATGAAATCTCTCTTTTGAAATCCAGTCTTAAGATGGATTTTGAAACATACTGACATTTAATGAAATCTTAGTTAAATTAAAATATGACCAGTTATTTCAAATCTCTGTTTAAATCTAGGGCAAAATTCTACATCCTGCACAAGAGAAGTCTCTAGCAAATAATTACTATTAACCGATGATTTTGAAATGTGGGTATATAAGAAAGATTTTAATTTTTGAGCATATTCTAATTGGTAACCTTGGTATTATGTGTTAAAATCTGTCTGGTGCTGTCTCTTTGAGAGGATCTGTAGCATTAGTATCTCTGGGTAACTAGAAGAAAAGTCAAAGACCTCAGGCTACCCTTTCACATTCAATCTCATGCCCTGTTTCTGTAACTAGTTAATGTTTTCGTAGCCCTGGGCTGGTAGTTTACCAGGACATTTGTTTGGCCTCTGTGAAATGAACAAATAGTCTCTTGAGTCCTGTCCATTGACTGGGAATCTGTTAAAGAGTCTGGCAAAGGAATGGTCATGGATACCGTCAGGGGCTGGTTGAAGCAAAGTAGAAGAATAAGCTGAAGTTTTTATTGTCAATACCTTTGTAGTATTTCACTGTTCTCAGTACTTTTAATTTGATTAACAAAGCTTGTAAAGGCAACATTTTAAGTACTGTAATTCAGCATCAAAAACAATCACTAACAAACAAGAGAAGGCTCTTCACTGTTTATGTGGTTTTACAAATACAGCTTTGATTTCCACTGTTAAAACTGTCTGTTTAATAGTGGAGCCCAATGAATAATGAAAAACCTCCATGAGCGAGTATTATTAATACATTTTATTAATGACACTTTGCATATTCTGATTTGAAGTCATCGGGAAAAGTCAGTTTCAATTTCAAGTTCCATAAAATGTTATTTGTCCAATTCTAATAAATGCTGGACACAGCTGTGAAAGGAAAAACTAGCTAAAGAACTCCAGTTAAAAGTTCACTAAGGTTTTTTTCACATTGTCCTGTTAGATGGTTTTGCCACAGTGTTCCTGATTCTTTTTTAAGGGCCCCTTGAAGATGCCACTGAGGATGAAGAAGAAGAGTGCCTGTCTGAGGAAAATGATACTATCTCAAAAGAAGACTTTCCATTGGAGGAAAGCTTTTCTGCAGAGTTTGAGCCTGAAAATCTGAGCTGTGAAGAAGTGGAATACTTTTGTAATAAAGGTAATCATTGTAGCCAATCTCTTGAGAGAATACTGGCCAAACTGTGTCCAATTGGTCAAAGAGATTTTTTTGGGTTAAAAAGTACAAAAAGTCCTATTACTACTACCTTAAAAATAGGAAAAGAAGTCACTTGTTAAGTCTGGTAAGGGGTAAATATTTAATGATGTTGAAAGACACTTTTCAGGGACATGAATCATTATTGCCTTAATGTTTTCCTCCAAGTGTTATTTTCTACGTATTTAACTGTGGAGAACAGGCCCCAGAAGTCAATTATTATCAGATCTGAAGCTAGCAATGCAGCATGTCTGCTCATTGCTTCTCTGCCTAGGAAACATTGCTAGGAAAACAGATTGTGTCTGTAGATTCTAGGATTAAAATAGAGCTTATTATTGAATTTATTATGCATGGTAGAAAACTAGTGATTTGTGAAAGGATAACTTTTGAATCTGTAGATACCTTTTTGGTGCATTTGTTACTTGCAAATTATTGAAGGATGGGCTATTTTAGCATAAGACACACCAATTCATTCCTACCCGTTCAGTCTGCAAGGTTGTGCTGCTTCCCATTCAGCTGACAGAAAAACACACTGTTTATTTAGAACATTGAATTAACCCTCTTCCTGCCAGATATCCACTTGATTGGTCTATTGTTTGTCTTCTGCAGGTAAGGATGCCTATCAAATAGTTGAAGTTGTGGTGGTGGTGTTCTTCTGTTAGTCCACAAATCCCTTGGGCATTTGAATATTGATGGTTTCTCTGTCTTTCTGTTCTTTGCCAGATACTAACATACATTTTCTCATGATAACTTGATATTCTTCTGGTTTTGTATTATTTTCATCTGTCTTGGACAAAGTTGAATAAATCTGTTTGACGAGTCAAGTTTTCTGACTGCAGAATATTAGTGCTTCGAAGAGAGTCTTCAGTCATCAGTGGGAAAGGCATTACAATGTATTTTCTACATGTACTCTATGTAGCTTACATACTTTTTACAAAATAATTTACATTTTCCGTACAAGTTCTTGATACTTCGTAAGTAGCCCTATGAGATGAAAACAGTCTAATTGATAGTTTGGAGTTCGGCTGCTACAAATCTTACTGTGAGGAGAGACCAGATTATTAATAGATTCTTTACAAACAAAGAATTTAGTACTATTTTACCTACGATGTGAACAAATATTACAATTACTTTGTGTTCACTTGTTCGTGTGCCTCTCAGACACCATTTTCCTTAGCTGGAAAAAGGTACTGCTCCTGTTTAAATAAATATTTAAACCATTATGTGTATAACTGTTATACTGGCGTCTCTTGAGTTCCTCCTATCAGCAGTGGAATACTTTGCTGCACTATCAGTTCATATCATACCAGTTTGATTTTGTTACCTCTCTGTACTTCTTACTGCATTTCCAGGGCCCACCAGTGGAAAATACTATGGTTTTGGGTGAAATCAAGAAAAAAATTGATTTTTTTTTTAATAGACATCAATATTGTAAATTCACATTGAAATCCAATTTAACTTGGATCTTCCCCTTAATAAACACATTTTTCAGGGAAAGCACTGAATCCAGGCCATTGTGTTAAAGAAGATTGTGAATCAAATGAGAATAGATTTAAATCTGAATCTTGATTATCTTGATTATATGTTTTATTAAGGACATCTGGTGATTCTTCAGGATACATACCCTCCGACTTCCCAGCAGTTCGTGTGTTGTAGTTATAAAAGAATCTTAAGCCTCTCTGGTGCAACTGCTGCAGAAGAAAAATTGAAAAGAAAATTTCTAAAGATCAAGGGACATGTAAAGTTTCTAATCTACTTCCATCTGAGGCAGTGTGACAAAAAGTCCTTTGAAGCAGGTTGGGAATATCCCTGGAAAAGGTTGGAATGGGAGACTAGAAAAATTCTGGGTTTTTATTAATGCCTCAACTTCTGTTTAATGTCCTACTTCTTCAGGGTCACATCTTAAGTGTCATTAGCATGAGACCACCTAGGTTTTTCTGAAGATAAACCCTAAAAAGAAAAAACTAATCTGGAAAGCAAATAAATTTCATTTGTGTCCTTGGTTTGTGACTACATTATATAGTAAATATTAAAAATGGGACTAATTCTCCTTGGCTTTTTCATGAATCTGTTAAGAATTCATAGCCTTTTTTTTTCTTTGTAGTGCTTCAGCATTTAAATTAAAAGATGGTGTAAGAAATAAGCTTTTATTTTTTCCTAGAAATATTTTTTAACATCATGAATGAAAATTCCTTATGAAAATGGAAAAGCTTGAAAATTAGATGTGGTCCAAATAGGTTAGAGAACAAATAAATACAATCTAATTTCTGTTTTGGGGGCCTGACTTTTGATTTTTCTTCTACTCTTTGATACTATTGGCAGCCTGTAAATGACAAGTATTTTCAAATAAGGGAAAAATAAGTGTAGATCTGTGTTTTCTCATGCAACAGGTTTCCTTTTCCCAGAAACGTATCAGAACTGGCATGGGAATCCATTATGCTATCTCTGAATTCTGCCCTTGCTAGCATGGACCATTAAAGGTTCTAGAAAGTAAAGGTGTATTCTTGGATAAAAATTTTATCTGTCCTGTCTCCCTATTTCCCTCCCCTGGGGTTTCTCCCCAGCTGACACAGAACAAGAGGACAAATGAGTAGCGGGGCTTCCTGCAAGAATCAAGAGGCATGGGGAGCAAGTGGCACAGCTCTTGGGGAGGAGGTGTTTGTGAGGCTTCATCCATGGTATGTTTTTTATACTTACCCAGCTATGTAAATTCAAGTACCACCTAAAACCAGAGGCTTTTTACTATCCAAACTAGGTACTGAAGGCAAAAATTTACTTAAGTCTCAATTCATTCTGAGGAGTGAGAATAGAGGACTTACAGGTTCACAGCTTGGTAAGTTTGGCTTTTTGACTGAAGAGATTTTCCTGTCAAACTGTGCCTGATGGTATTATAAGCAGAGAGCAGTTCCTTACTGTCTAAATTGCAAACAGGAACCTTTATAAAGCCATACTTGTCATTCCCACCTTATTAATTTGGGTTTGTGAGATAGATTCAGCAGAATAGTTGCCAGAATTAGAAAGTGAAGGCGAAAGCCTCTGCAAAGTGTGAAGCAAATTAATCATATTGATTGAACTACATGTCATTTTACAACTTCTCCGTTTTCAAAATTCTGACTTTCTGCTATTACTTTTCCCTTCTCCTTTTGCTCGTTAATGGGTTTTACAACAAGGAATCTGGAAAATTCCTCCTCTCCCACACTTCTGCAATACCACAAAATTAACTTTGCTACATGTGAATATTTATTCCTATGTGGTCTTCATTTATACTCAAATATGAATAAGTGAACAATGGTTTAAGCATGTAAATATTTAAAGCTGAAATGGAAATTACCAACCTACTCTTTCTCAGGGATTGCTTTAAGATTTCAACTCTGATTTTTTCAACCTTTTGGATGAGGAGCTTCATAATAGATGGCAGTTAAGTTTGATTTGTTTGCAATTTTGACAGTGCAATTAGAAGAAAGGGAATATTTTGGAAGCAAGGTAGTGTTGTTCTACTACAGAGCTGCACTGATCTCTGTCTTTGAAGTAAAACCAAAAAACTTCATAGAAGGTAGCCTTGATGATAGTGTATTACATTTTGTCAGTTTGAAAACAGCCTTTGAAAATCGCTATTTATGTTTAGTTACAGCAAATTGATGTATTGCCAATAAAGAGGGTATCTGATAATGCTGTCCACACAAAGCCTGTATTAGCTAGGGCTTTCCCTTGCTGAATATATATTTTTTAATGTCCGGATAGTTGGAATCTGGAATCAGAGTCTGTATGAGATTAATTCCGATTAAATTCAGATCTAGAAAATTTATTACTTAAATGTCAGTATTTCAACAGTCTAAATAAGGAGAAAGTAGCCTGTCTCCCATGCAGAACAGGGGTAGGCTGGATTTGGAAGCTATGAGATAGAACTTAAAGATTAAATTTTGTCTGCTGTAGGTTGGAATAAGAAAATAAGGTGACACTAACAGAGATGAGAAGAAGTGAGCTGGAGGCATGATAAAGCTAATAATTGCAGAAAGGCAGATAGAAGGAGGGGAAAAACAACAGAAAAATGCAAAGGCCAAGTTGAAGGTGATGGGATGAAAATCAGAGTTGTACATCAAGTTCATTTGTGAGGTGAAATAATTTATGGTTGGTTTTCTAGTCTCTGATTGCTGTCATCCTGCCTAGATACCCTCAGGAAAAAGAAGTGTTCTTGTCTGTTACTTAGAAAGTTTGCTATGCCCATATGGTGGCATCTTCTCCTCTCTGTAAACAGGAAGGAGAATAGGAGCCTTGGTGACTTCATAGTGGTGGAAACTGGCTAAACAAATTACAGTTCCTTGTGACCTTCCTGGCAGGAGTATTCAGTGAGGGTTTAACTTTCAAAGGAAAAGTTATCTTGAGCAATAAAAGAGATCACTTGAGATTAGTAGACTATTAAACAGAAGGAAAGAGGCAAGAGGAGAAAATGGAGGAGGTGTATACTCAAAAGAGAATGCGTTGGACTATTGCCAAAAGAAGGTGGCAAATGAGGGAATGCCCATATCTGAAAATAGGATAGGTTCATTTCTTGCTGCTTGCCAGGACAATAGTGTCAAATTCTCCTGTTCGTTGCTTGTAGTATGGCTTTTGCTCTTGTTCCTCATGTTGTAGACTTTCCATGGTTACTCATCACAAGGCAACACTGGCACCAGCCCTCAGTGGAAGGAGTTTCAGTGGCCTTAAAACTCCTGGGGGCAGATGGGAAAGCAAATGGCTTCTGCTTCCCAATGTTAACTCTGTTTCAGTTGGGGACATAGGGTCATAATGAGGGTACATGAGGTGGGGTGGAGAGTGATTGTTTCAGAATGCAATGATCTAGGATCATTGATCTAGGATCAATTTTAGGATCTACAGCACACACTGCTATATATGTCTGTAGCGGTGTATGTTTGTAACTGGTTGAGTGGTTCCAATTCCTGATACATTTTTTGTCTTTATTTGTGGGAAAAGAGGGAAATGAGAGGAATCCAGTGCAGTCTGAAACTCATATACAATTCTAAGTCAGCAGGAAGGGAACTGGGGGAATATATGGCCTGCATACTGAGTGAATACCTGTTTCTGTATTCTGGTATTCTGCTTGGGCAGGAAGGGATGAGTTCTGAACCTGAACTAAGTTTTCTGCTCATATGCATATACCAATGCTCATGTACATTGTTGCTGGCCTGCTAGACCAGCTTGGGACTGGAATTTTTTATGTTAAACCATGTGACCTCATTGTGCAGCCAGGCTTGAGATTCAGGGAAACAGCTGCAGTGTGATTCTTCATTTAGGAAAGCATATACAAAGTTAAGTTTGTCTGCATACTAATCCTTCCCTTCATACTTCATGTGCAAAGCTGTCATGCTACCATCTATAATACCAGCCAAACTCTTAACACCCTGAAAATGATTTCTGTGTGTCCCTTTTACCTGGAGTATGACTTTGTGTCTGTGTGCATGCCTATGTGCATCTGTGTAAATATTCCTTGCTTCTTTCATGTTACGCATGTAGTAACTAACAATATGCTTGCTATTTTCTGTGTCTGGATCAAACAGTAGATTTATGCTTTTTTTTTTCTTTAGTCTTTGCCCATTTTTTTAACCTGAAACATTTTAATCAATCTTTTTTTTTTTCCTTTTCAATAATGGATTTCATGAAAAATTTCTACCACTTTTGCTATAGCAAGTGGAAGTAGGATCAGCACAAGCCTGCTATACCATAATCACTTTGAGCTCAATAAGGAGATCTTTACAGGCAACTTTGTTCTTATTTCTTAACGGGATTAAGAAGCTCAGCTCTTTAAATTCTTGCATATAACACTGACATTTCGAGGGTGTGTTTGGACCAAGGAGTTCAAAGAGAAGGAATAAAAAAGAAAAGCCAATATGACTTTGTTTCTTACCTTGCTGCAGGAGCTGTTTGTGCAAATCGCCTATAAGCTTATTGACCTGAATCTTTGACTCCTTGTTTTCTCTGGATTTGGCTGGAGTGTAGACACTGATAGAGCACTGATAGAGGTGATTGCACAGCCCTCGGCTTTGCTTGGCACCAGACACCCCTCCCTCCCTGAGCCTGACATTATCTTTCCCTGGCAATACTTCTGTTCTGCTGGAGCTCATATCCCTTTAAATTTTTCAAATTTATTTTAATTCGTTGCATTTTATTTATGTAGGCTTTCTGACTAAATGAAGGATACATTCATTCTTTTTGGTAATCAGAGACAGAAGAGGGCATATATCTATTTTCATCTCCTGGGATAACTAGAATATGTGTAAGAATTCACAGCACCACTCCTTCCAAAAACTTAATAGTTAACTCTTACTGACTTGTCTGCATGTTTGTGACACTGTTAGATTCCACAGGAGGTTGTAGTGAGGTGGGATTCAGTCTCTTCTGCCATTCCTGCAGTGAGAGGACAAGAGAAAATGGCCTTGAGACAGGGGAGATTCAGATTAGATACTAGAAAAACATTTTTCACCGTTAGGCATCAGGGTGGTGAGGCACTGGAATAAGTTGCCCGAGGAGATTGCGGAATCACCATCCCTGGAGGTGTTTAAGACTTGTCTGGATCTGGCTCTGGGTGATGTGGTTTAATGGTTCAGGGATTACAGCTGCAGTGCTGGGCCAACAGTTGGACCTGATGACCTTAAAGTTTCTTTCCAGCCCTGACAATTCTGATTATAATCTTCCATACTTTTTTGTCAGATGCTGAATATAGACAAAGAAAGGAAGGGGCTTCTCTGACAATAGCCTTTGAACAATGCTAAATCAGAATTAGATTGGATCCTAGCAGGATGAAAGGAGATCTTTTCCATCTGAACATCAGCATTTGCCTTGTGCTTTTCCTCTTATGGTTTCTCATTCTTTCCTGCTGCTGGAGCTCAGAGGACCACCTGTTTTCTTGCTAGAAGGGAAGAGAGATATCTGAAAAGGTTAGAGTGATTTTTTCTTCCACCATTCACTAGAAAGTGTGTAAAGGCTTCCAAAATAAAAAGTACAAGATTATCTATTCTGTACTACTTTTTATTTCCTGCTAGCCCATGTTAAATCCTCTCAGGTCATATTTTCAATCCAGCTGAAATGTATGTAGGCATTAACATCAGTTTTAGTGGGATAAAAATTTAACCTAAGTTGAACAAGCAAACCCTTCTTCTAATCAAGACATTAAATAATTTGTCATCAAACAGAAAATTATATCTCAAAAAGAAACTAGAAAGCTATGTTTCAAGAAATAAATGCGTACATATAAATAGAAAACATTATTTTAACTGTACAGAATTAAAAAGTGAGAGAAACACTTAAACAGCTTACTCAACTTTAAGCAGTTTATCAAAGCAACTCCAGCCTTTCCAGTCAGCACATTTTGGTTTTCTTAAGAACAATGAAATTCTGAATTCTATCACAGCTAGGGATAGAATTCACGAAGGGATTATTTGGTTACAACAAGTAGTGTAATGTCCTCTTTCTAGAAAGTCACAAAACTTGAACTTGGATTGACTTAAATTTGAGCTCAAATTTGACAGAATATGCATTGCAAATTAATAAACGTAATCTTCTTTAAAACATGAAATGCACAAATGACAAATTTCACATGTTCTTAGTTCATGTGTACTGTACATCTCTTTCTAATTTTATTTGTAAGGAAGGTCCATTTTGTCTCTTTTCTTGTCTGATTTGGTGTCCTTGACACAAAAATTCTGAATACATTTGATGAGCTCTGAGACATTGCTGAAAAAATTCTTGTCAACCCAGGCCCAAAAAGCAGATTTTCTCACAGGTTGTGTACTATATGGATATATTTGCATTAATTTAACTCTGAAAGCATCAATAAAAAAAAATTAATCAAATGCCACATTTGTGACATCATTGTATAAATATTTATAACACAAATATTATTGCTGGATAGATTCTTCTGCCAGATAGAGAAAAAAAGCACATATTTATGACTGCTATGTCTTTTTCTTGTGTTTGACACACAGAAATCTAGACTGGTTTTGAAATCATGTGTAATACATGCGTGTAGAAACACACCCGTAATGACAGGGAATTGGCTGCTTTTGATTGTGAAGCATTTGAAGTATCAATTACTTCAAATAAAAACATCCAGTTGTTTTCAACAAGGTAAATTAAAATTTCACTGTGTAGGAGCAGGTATCTACTGCTACTTTTTATGTAGTGGTGTGTGGAAATCACATGAAAACAGGATTCGTATATAATAATGATTTCAGCTGCAAAGTATAAAACGAGGTTTTCTTGATTGGATGAAGAATTCTTATAGGAGATGGAATATTTCTGCAATAGGGATGGAACAGACTTGTTATATAATTAAATTGAAATATGAACTTGCAGAAAAGCCTTCAAACTTAGAATTTAAAACTTGTTAGAATTTCTCTGAAGTAATCTCTCTGTTCTGCTGCAGGCTGGTTTAGAATCTCATGGATTATTGATTTCCATTGAAATAATTTTTGAAACTTATATTAAGAAACAGTCTTTATTTGTGGTATGTAAATATCTTTTAAAATGTGCTTCTGCTGCTTTTCTAATCAAGTGCTTAGAGGTATGTAGTTTTAACCCCAGGCTGGTACTTGCATATGTCTAATAAAGTTCTTATATATGAAATTTAAATGGGGAAAGATTGAAAAGATGCAAGACTTTTTTCTCTTTTTTTTTTTGTTTTAAACTGGTAAAATCTCTTGACTAGCCAGTATATCTGAATAATGCTCATTTGTAGCACTAGTGTCACTAGAGTTGCTCCCTAAAAATTAGAATATATATATATATATATGCATATATACATATATATATTTAAAACCCATTACTAAAAAGAAAGCATGGAATACAATTTAGAGAACACTTTCACTGTTCTGCAGGAAATACATTTGAATGAGTGATCCTTGTCTTGAAAGGACTTCAAAAGCAAACAGTGGCGATAATGAGAACATATCAAACATGTAGAGAAAGAGGAAGGCCAGACTCAGTCTAGATGAATGTGCTGCACAGCAGTGTCTTATCCCAGGAGAAAAGTGCTGTAGCTGAAATGGCTAGAAATAATTGACACTGCTTTTTAACATGATCACTGTGCTGAAATGTAATGTGTCAAGATGTCATTTTATTAAACTAAGTGGTGATTTTAATAGGAACCAAAATAGTTTCATACCACTATTTAGAGAGCTAGCGGCTTGCACATATGTAGGCACTCGCCAACACATGGTTATTCATAGACTGATCCTAAAAGTTAGGGTAAGAGGCAGTGCATTGTTTCTTAGACTTGCTGGATAAATAATTCTGAGTGCTTAGGGCAAATGGAAACATACAGTTATTCCAAATGAGGTTTATCCCAGGAGAAATTATGATTGTTAATCAGCATGACAGAAAACAATAATTGCTTGCAAAGAAGCAAAGTATTGAGGTGATTAATATAATCTGAAATAAAATGCAGTAGATTAACTTGTTCAAGTGCTGCTTTCTTTCAGGTACGTTACTAAATCAATCATCTGAGGGCCAGATTTTGCTCATACTTTCTGTATTTGTAGAGTAGGGTGTCTTGGTTGATTTTTATGGGCTTCACTGACATTATTTGTGATGTATATCAGATGAATTGATAACAGTCTGCTAGTGATAGAATCAGATCTCTCCCTCTGTCTCTCTGCCTTTGCAGGGCTTGTATAGTAAACCATTTCCATGGCACTGTACCCACTGTCATTCTTTATCTTGTCCTCACATCATTTGGCAAATATGACAAAGTGTGGAAACATGCCTCCCAATTTATTTAATATTTTTATTCTCACAGTTCTACTACCTTTCCAAAATCTTGCATAATCTTTGTGCATTATTTTGTACTCAGAATGTTTTATATCAGCTGAAACCTGTATTGCCATTACAATTAAATATATACATAGAATACTTTAGAAAGAGATAATCCACAAGGAGGTTAGTTAAAGCCTGTTAGATGTCATTGGTAGTCTTAAGAATAGTGTGTGCTGCTAAAAAGTAAGTTACATTGAATGAATAAAGTATTTGTATTTTAAGTAGTATATGGTTTATTTCAAAGTTACTCGGTATGGCTTCTGAAGAGAGATTCCTGGCAACAATTCTCAGCTTACAACGTGTTTCTCAGGATTCAAGAGCAGGATTATCAGTGTGTGTAAACTCTGGTGCTGGTTGCAGGCATTGAGATAAAGTGAATAACAAAGGACATTTTTTGATTGCTGATCTATAGTTTCTGAAGCTCTGGCATCTAGTTCATATTTATTGTCTCAGAATCCTTTGGTTGGATCTCGAGTTACTGCTGCTGTAGGCTGTGGCAGAAAGGAGAGGGCTCCCTTCTCCTTCACAGCCAGTTACACTGGTTTGTCACCACACATAAGGTTGTGACCTTGCCAAGTGAAAGTCTACAGTGGGTGACTCCCCAAGTCTTTGCATTGCAACTGTTTTCTTTTTGGCAATACAGAGTGCTACAGGCTTTGCAACAATTTATTTCTGAATTGATTTATTATAATTGAGAAGTGATTCACTCTGAACAGCTGTGTGAGGATGTTAACAATTTAAGTTTACATTTATGCTGCCAGGAAGAAGGAAAACAAACTGAATTTCAAACTTTTAATTTTCTCTCACTCTAATAGAAGCTGCTGTGTGCTTTTTGTGACTGGTACAGTCCTTCACCCAAAGCTATTTTGTCTGATGATAAAACCATGAGTGGATGAAGCTTGCACATTTTTCATCTCTTTTATGACCTTATCTTTTGTGAGCGGCTTCTGTGAAGGTATCCTAACTATAGGAAGCACCTGGTAAACATACATGATATCTATGCCGTGATAAGCAGTTGTGAACGAGAAAGTAGATCTGTCAGTTCTGAACTGTTCATTGTTAAAAATACTTTGTTGATTTAGCTGATTGCAAAATACATTATAGAGTGCCTAACAGCTGCTATAACATTCCTAGTCAAGAAAGTTCAATAGTTATATTGTACGAGACTTTCTGTAAGAGCCTAATACTGATAGGAACAACATGGATTAAAACAGCAGGGTTGAGAAGAACTGCTAACCCATGTGCTTCTTTAAAATACCACAACTACTTGTGGTACAAGCTGATTAAGTACAAATTGGGAAGTCTTTAATTTGTTAAAAAGATTAAAGTGAAATTACTTGTTAATATTCAAGTCTCTCTTTTCCTACTTGTCAGTGTTGTCAGAGATGTTGGAGTTCTCTCTCATGCTTCTGGTAATATGTCTCTTTTACAATCTTCAGATTTTCTGACCAACTTTTCCTCCTTGAATTACAGTGAATTATGTATTGGATAAACATTAGGCTATTTAAACCACATTAAAAAAAAACTTGAACTATTTTTGAAGAGGACCAGAAACAGTCAATGCTGGTAAGAAATCATAAGGTTAAGATGAAAATTCTATCCACATTACAGTATTGAAGTTGTTTGAATAAGACTTTTTTTCCCTCTTAGTTAAGCAGTATTTTGTGTATTCAGCATTTCAGCATAAGTCGGAGATTTATTCCACCCAACTTCAGCTGACTAAAGATAGGTTCCTAGTCTAAGCTGTGTGTTTAAGAGGATGATTCATTTCAGCTCTCTCAGACACCAAGAGGGGTCTCATATCTCAAGGCATCCTAGAATAGGATGAATCACACAGGAGGTTTCTTTCTTCCCTGCCTATAGGAGTGTCTGCATAAGTTGTCTGGACTAGCTTAACTTCCAGGCATCTAAGTTTAGAGGTGATGAGTTCTGCCAAAAGTGTAACTTTAATACCAAACATAGAGAAGTAGTGAAAATTCTAGTAGGTTTACTTGACTCATGAGTGAACATAATTTAGGGTATTTTATGTGCTTGCTCATAAGAATATTGTTCATGCAATGATCATTTAAAGGACAGAATTCACTTACCAGGCTTAGTTGCTAGAAGGAAAAACTTAAGCACAAGCAGGTTTTGCTTTGTTTTAGAGTACTTACCATTGCTTTTATGCCACTCTTTGATGTGGATGGGAAAAAATATTTCTCCTTTGACTTAAACACAAAATGTAATTGAGCAGCAAAGTGAAGAAAAAAGCATGAGAAAACCCAAAATAATGGGATTAGAAAGGAATCAACAGGTTAGTAGCAAATGGGTAGTGTATATCTGGGCAAAAAGCACTTGATTGGATTTGGAAGAAAGAAATAATTAATGCCCTGGTTCCCACTGAATGTCTACACCAGTAAATTGAAGAAAAATATAATCAGTTCTAAAACAAATATAAAAAAATAGTCTTATTGAGACTGACAAGTAGTCAGTGACTGAACAGAAAGAGTAAGAAATGGAAAGAAAATAAATTCTGAAAGAAAAGAAACTCCTTTGTGCTAAACAAATGTTAGCTGCTAAAATAGCTTTAAGTATGGTAAAAGAAAAGAAAAGAAGCTTGAGAGATGTTTTGTTATCAGCTCTTTTGCTAAGACTCCTTTTGGCTTTTTTAAGTTGCAATGTCTCCAGCACCAAATGGATTGTCTTGGCTGCCCATTTCTGTCTGACCTTGATGCTCAGCTGAGCCTGGGATAGACTTCAGTCCCTGGTGGATTCGGAAGTTGACAGTAATGTACCATTTGTTGGTTTCAAAAGCAGATTGGAGTAGTGTGGGGGAATGGGAGAAATCAGCGTGTTGATATTTCAGGTGTGTAATGCATGTACTTGGCAGTTTGGAATAATAGAAAACATCAATGAAAATAATTAAGAATACTTCTAGATGCAAAGCAGAGTTTTCCCTAATGTAAATGCTACACATTTTATCTCCTCTATTTGCACAAGACGTGCATTAATTCATGAAAACTTGACTACAAAAACCATGTAACACTATACTTCATGAAACACTGAAAAGGCACGTTAATGGAAGGTTAAGTCATCTGCTATCACACATTTTCGGATCTTTCATCATCTCCCAAATACTTAATTACTGTGTATAATAGTTTGTGTACCCTAGCTGTAGTTCTGTCCTTTTGCTTTTCAGCCCAATCTTTTCACATAACTTTGTCATCTTTTAGTCATATTAGTTTAATTTGTTTGATATTCTGGTTGGTTGCACTGATTGGCAGATTGCTGCTGAAATTTGCAGGCTAAAACCATGTTGGCATATAGTATAACCAGGAAAACCATAATATTTTGGAGGTTAAGTTATTCAATTATCTGTGCTTCTTTTCTGTCTAAAAGAATTCTTATTTCTAAAGTTGCTGTTGTTCAGATTTAGTACATAAACTCTATTATTTAGTGAAGAAAAACATTCGCATTCTACACAAAAAACATTCTGAGAGTGTTCTATGGTGGTTATACATCTTGAGTTATAAAACAAGAATTGCCCTTGCTGTGAAGTGCTTTACAACATTTTTGAGAAAACTGGAGTTGATCTTGCCAGGTCTGAACTTTAGAAAAATTTCCTTGGTGTTTCTCCAGTAAAAGACAATTTGTTGCAGCTTTAAGTAGCTATGAAGATAGAAATACAAAGGTGAAAATACCCAATGGGTTCATCAGTTCACCCAAAGAAAGTGAAAGTCTGATTACTACAAAGTAACAATACAAACGCTAATTCAAAATAGGCTAGTTGCTTTAAAACAAATGCTAAATATGCTAAGCAGAAACTTGATAGTTTTTTCAGCACATGAGTATTGAGGACTGTCTTCTGAAAGGTAACTTCAGATTGAACTGAAGCTTGTGAACTTCAAATGCCTGGATACAGTTACACAGTCAATTAAACACCAGAATTATACTAGGTATTTGTGTTCAAGTTTTATTTAACACACTACAAGTACCTATGAACATCCTGGACTATGTTTTTAGTACCACAAGTACAATGTTTTGTAATCAAGCTCTGGAGTGATTATTGTGTTGGTGTGAGTAGTAGTTTATCAGGCTCTTATATTTCGTATTTGAAAAACAGTGTTTTATGAATGCAAGGAAGAATGTGTTATTACAAGACATTACATGTGCACATGAAGTTAATACTTTATAGTGTTTGTATATAATCATGTACTTGAAAACTCTGGGTCACAATCTTATCTGGTGTAAATATAGCTCCAGTGATAATGTATGTGGATCTGGCATGGTTTGTTGTAATCACATTTCTTTACCTATGTTGCTAATTAAAGCTTTTGTTATCGTGAGTGGGGAAAAAATTACAAGTTACTGCTTAATTGTGGTGCTTTTTGCTCCTTCTTGGTCTCCTCTTGTTAAATCAACAGTCTGATTTTTCAGATTCTAAAAGACACAGTATTTGTTTTTCTAGTGCCTTCACTTCTATAGGGGAGACAATTTTCTAAAAGTTTCCTTCAAGTTTCTTAAAAAAAAATTAAACCATAATTAGTCCTATTTGACTGATTTAGTTAATTGTGTAGATTTAATTTTTTTCCCCATTCTTAATGTGTGTCTATGTATGAGTTTCTTGGATTGGTTAGTATTAAAAAAAATAATCTACAAATGAGTAAAATCCTGACCTGGAAAAGCCTTTAGAGATGTAACATATTACTGTGGCCAGAGTATTTTGTGTGAATACTTGAAACCCTCATCTTCAATGTAGTTTTCATAGTCATTACTTCAATTTATTTTTGCATGGAGCTTGCCTAGGATATTTGTTTACCTGAAATAACTGCACTTTCAACAAGCAGTTCTTAAAATAAAAATTAAATTTTCATTTCTAAAAGTTTAACCTTATCATAATTTTCTGCATGTCCTGTATATGACGTTGTAGTGTGTAGTAACAAAAGGCAGACAGACATTTTCAGATACTCCTGGATGCTGAAAATTCAGAATTTCATCAGAAATGTAGCATTTCTTTAAATAAAGCTTGATAGGGAGAAAATTACTTTAGGGACCTTCTGGTATATTATGACTTTAAGGGCAAATTCCTTAAATGCTGAAATACCATGGCTTAGCTTTCCACTAGTTGTGTGAAAAATCAGAATGTTTTGTGGACCATAATTTTGTTCTGAGTATCATTTATCTACAGTGTGTAAGAAACATTTTGGTGTCAATTCAAGAAAACTCATAACTGAAAGTGTGTGTTCATGGGGGTAAGAAGCTGATTTCTTTCTCTCCTTTGTGCATAAAAACTCGGTGACTTTATGTGCTTTGGTTTACAGAATTGGGTGCAAGTTGCGATTCTGTTTTTTAAGCATATGGAGTAAACGCTGTTTTCCAAAATTTTCTCTCCATGGAACTGGAAGTATTGGATACTCAGGGCTTCTTTGAGTCGGTGGGAACTCATGACTGTTTACACATCTAATATTTTTGTTTTCATTTTCTCTCTGCTTGTAGAAATGCATATGCTTTCACTTAGGCATGTAAGCAGTTGTTTGAATATTATAGGAGCTCTGCTTAAAAGTCACTATTGAAATATGTCATTACTGTATTTTTTTGATTTTTTTTCAGGCAATGAAGAAGGCATCCAGGAGGCAGCAGAATCTGATGGCGATGCAAGGTCAGAGAAACCAGGGCAGCTTGCTGTGGAGACTGAAGATTGGGATGGGCCAGGTAGGGAAAAACAACTGCAAGCCAAGAGAAGTTTCTTGAACTAGAATCCAGTATTTGTTAATTTCATTATTTTTGTGGATTGTCATGCTTTGCATTTATTTTTAATGGACTACCTCTTTTATGATCCCTTGGGTTCCAGGATATTGTCAGGTAAGTACTAAGATGAAGTTCTTGAGTAAAAATGGCTTTGGTTATACCATTTTGTAAATTGTTCAACATAAAATGCCTTATATGTGTGCTTGATGTAAAGGAAAATGTTCTTGATGCTTAGAATTTTAGGATTAAATTTTATCAGTAAGTTCTTTCTTCCATGGTTGAATTAAGGGAGAAGCTTTTCTGCTTTGTTTTCTGAGGCCAGAAGAACACCCAGCCTGTGTCTCGTCTCAAGCTTTGTGCCAGCATTTAGCAACATGTTTAGCTTAACAAATTGGTCTATTATTTCAAGGACTTTTTTCACTTGTTTGAGCCTGACAGAAATCATTTAGCAAATCTGGTCATTGGTTTCAGTGGAAAGAGAAATTCAGACTGCAGTCAATGAAGTGTTAGAACTTCACATTAAAACAGCAATTCAAGGTAACATTTTCTACTGTGTAAGTGAAGATGGTACAAGCATATCATTGCTCAGATGCACTGGTAATATGGTAATACTTTCAAGTATCTGTTCAACATAAATATGTAAAACCTCTGTCGTACTGTAAAAGTACCTAAGGCAAAGGGGTAAATTGTATTTCTCAATTAGGCAATTCTGCAGTTGAATGCAGTGTTTTCATGGGCATGGACTTGGGAATAGGCCTTAAAAATCCATTATATTGACCATAATTTAATAAAACTGTTGCAAAACGTGCATCTGAAGCCAAACATGCTTGAGCAATAGCTGTATCTCTTATGGAAATTTTTCCACAAAAGGATGAGCACATCAGAAGAGAGTTCCATAATCATTCTATCAATAATTTATAATGCAATAATAATATTTCATTACAAAAATTCCTATATTTCAATCACATTATCATCCTTGCTTGATTTTTCAAATTATTGTATGCTCTTCATGAAGAGAAGAACAAAATTAATGGCAATTTTCTGAAACCAGTAGCTGGAAAATACAATGCAAACAAAAATGAAGACATGGTATATCTAATTATTATGATATCATTTAAAATGTTTTCTGTGATAATACACAAAGAACTTGATATTCTATATAAAGCACAACGGTGTTATATGAAAACAAGGTTTAGTATTGCACAACTGTACATTTAAAATTACGCAAAATATATATGTGGATATATCAGAATGGCCTTTTCCAACTGCAGAGTAGATGTAAAGGCTGTCGGTACTTACCATATAATCTGTTTTTAATTTCATTATAAATAAAGTCTATTTGAAATTTGTAATTTTTTGTTGCATTTTTTAGAGTATTTCAGCATAGATGAACATGCATTTTGTGGGCTGTTACTGCTTTTTATATGTGCTACCTTATTCAGAAGTTTCTGAGATCTTTTAGGACACTGGAGTAAAAGGAGACTTTTTCATTTTGTTGAGAAAAAATTCAGCTAAACAGTAAGATATGTGTACTTCTTGTAATATTTATTGATAGCTTTGGCATGGGATAAGATGGAAATCAAAGCTGAATGTGGGAAAATTCCTTTTGATCTCTGAAAACCGATGACCACCAATATCAGTAGCTATACTTTATTTAAATTTTGGCTCTTTTCAAGGGTATAATACATATGAAAAGGAAATGGATATACCAAATCCCATACTCTCCATCATGCATGAAATGAAGTTGGTTATTTATTGGCATGGAAAAAGAAGCAATCAACAGAAGATCATTTTCAACCATGCAGTACAAAGATAACGTCTTTCAGTTTTCTGGAAGAAACAACAAACCATGAAATATTCTGCTTATTTAGGAACATATTTTAGCTCAGCACAAACAGGGCCATTGAAAACTTTGATTCAACAAATTTACCAACTGTCAGTAGAGGCACAACCTCAAAGTGCAGATGATGATACGTTCTTTGTTCTCTCAGCTGTCTCTGGTGTCCTTACCTTCTCTGGTAGGGAAAGTTCCATCTCTGGGAGGGAGAGCTCTCTCAGAATCCAACAACTGTGTTCTGCATGATACAAGTTGCTGTCAACTGTAATGCGAACTGTGACAACTCAAGAATTTATATAAATAGTAGAGCTGTTCTGTTATTTTAATATTTTATGTCTTTTTTTAGCACTAAGGGAACATATTGTGACTTTCAGAGCCAGTACTTGCCAGGAACTGAAAAATTAAGCTTCTGGCAATAATCAGAGTTTTATTTTGTTTGAAAATTTGCATTGTTAAATGGTTCACATGCATTCCTAAGTCTTTGTAATTAGAATATTTTTATTAACAAAAATCTAAATTTAAATGTGCTCTAGCTTCAAAGAGTTTCTGCTGAAGCAGTCTTTCAGATCCCAGAGTCTTGTGACACTGACCATCAAGGAATTTCAGAGATGCTGCCTACTCCATGTAGCTGCTTTGAGTGTTACCTGAATGTTTTTCAGCTACCCTCAGTTTTCATTGTTCTTGTCCTCAATTTTTAAAAATTCTTTTCAATGAAAAGACTAGTCTGAAATAATGTAAATTGAGGTCGATAGACTGTATATGAATATACAGTGAAGGATCTGATTCTTTTTCTGTTACAGCCGACAACAAAAGTCCAAAGAATAGAAAGAGTGCTTCTGAACAGCAAGACTGGGTTTATACGCATTTTATGTCAGAAGACTTAGTTTTTAAATGTGGAAGCAGGGGTCATTTTATGGCCTTATACATGTTGCTTGTCTTGGTACGTGGAGATACATAGTTCTGTAGTCTTTGTCTCATTCTTAGGACATCAGTGCATGTGAGGACAGCTTTAACACATGAGGAACAGAAAGCAGATCTCCTACATGGCTTCTGCAGATCACCCATCACATTAGAGAATGCAATCATTCTGGTTTCTACTGGATGGATGTATGTTTCATTCATTCTGCTTCCATAGCAGAACTTCCTTAAAATCTCTCAAAATTTTAGATACTGGGCACCTCAAGCAAAATTGTTAAGCCAAATATAAGGAAATTTTATATTATATTCCATCTTGAAAGATAAATTGTTTACAGATTCAGAAATGAATGCCTGTTTATCCTTATCCAGTGGTCATGCTTGTAATACAAGTTCAGTCCACAGTATTTATCATTGTAAGAGACAGCAAATATGAACTCTATCAAAAAGGAGAAGCGTTGTGAATTAAGAAGTATGAATTATAACTTAGAAGTGTTTAAGAACAATTTTTTAGACTTTCCATAAGCTATAATAAAAGTGAAAGCCATGTTGATATTAGCTAGAAGAGAATTAAAGAAAAAAAAAACAGAAAAATTGAAGTGGATGTAACCAGATGCTAGGAACTATACCAGGCTAAAAGAAAAAAAAAATAGAAAATTGGTATTGTTCTATTACAAGTCATGACTCAATAATAAGAGGGGACAGATAAAATGGTAGAGTAATTGAATTATTTCTAGTCTGCTTAAAACATTTCTGCTGGAAAACCTATTTGACTGTAGGTGGTGGCTATAATTCTGTACTAGCTAATTTAAGCAGTCTGATGGTTTGAATTTAAGATTTTTAGGAGCTAGATGACCTCCTGCTCTAGTGAACAACTTCAGTTTGAAAAAAGTGCTGATATGATTTCTCAAGTATATTCAAAACCAGTACAGGTTGGTGTGGGTAATGACAGACCTGCCCACAGGGCAGTGGTCCCACTGGAAATATGGGGATAAGTGGTGCAAAATGCTTTTATTAGGAGTGGGTTAGTAAGAATGACAATCTGTATTGGCTTATAGAAAAAAATATGTCTTGTGAAACTAACATAGCATGTAATGTGAGCTAAAGTATATTTAACTTTTTGCAATAAGTTTAATTTTTTTTAAATGCTGAATAATGGATAGATAATGCTATTGGCACAACTGAATAACTTTCTGTGTTAGCTGCAGCAAAATTTCAGTTTCAGTGTCATTCAGTGTAAAGTCATGTGCTTATGAGAAGGTAATAAATATTTTCATAGAATCATTAAAGTTGTAAAAGACCTGTAGGAGCATCAGAAAGCAGCATCTGAAAAATTCTTCATATGTAGTTAACTGCAGTTGAGCCCAAAAGAGGGAGTTGTGGCTAAAATACTTCTGGGTTCTCAGATCACTTGGCTTGTCTGAGCAGCAGTCTTGTTTGATGCTGAGACAGGGTTCTGTGTCCTGTGGTCACACTTCAAGAATGATGTTAAAACTTGTAACAGGTTTAGAGAAGAGCCACTAGAATGTTGAAAGGACTGGTATTATGGAAAAGTCTAGGTCCTTTTCCTATTTATTTTATCAAAGATATATTAAAGTTATGTTAAAGGGCAATCTGATTACAAACTACTTTAAATTCAGAGTGAAAATCTGATAACAATGGGCACCTCTTTCTAACAAAGTATCAGAAGATTAAATGGACGTTGAAGCTTCACAGTTTCAGACACAAAGAATGGATTTTGGTGCCTAAAAAGTCATTATTAAAACATTTTATGAAAAGTCACTTATCAGTCATTAGAAATATTTGCATTCAGAATGAGATACTTTCTTAAAGAACATGATCAAGTCCTGAAGCAAACACTAGATTTTTAAAATGAGATAGATTTCACTGGGGCAGAAATTTGACTGACTTACCATGACAGTTCCTTGTAGCTAAAATGAAATTCATAAATTAGTGTACTATCCATTGCTTTTATAAATATTGTAGTATTTGGGTGCATTTATAATGAATAAGTACAAGCAGTCCTACATGTCAGCCATTCCTAATTTTGACTTCTTCAGTAACTGTTTATTAAAGCTATGTTAAGAATGATAACTCCTCTGTGCTTTTCTCTATTCTGTAATTCTCAATTGCTCTGTAGTGATAGAACAAAACAATAGAGTTGAAGACAACATATCACCTATTTTGTAATATGCAAGGGAAAGTTTTTTCACTGTAGACAGATGGGCACAATTTTCTACTACTAACCAAGCCAAAAAGTTTTTCCAAATCCACTGCACCTTCTTGTGCACTCAATTCTTGTGATTTTCTTCCCGCAGTTCCAACAAATGAGTGTTGCAGCCATTGGTGAAGTTGTATCTGGCTCTTAAGACAGAGAAAGATTGTCTGTTACCAGTTGAGGAACTAAATACGGGGCATTTACAAAGGTGAAATTAATGCCATTCAGAAAAGTCTTGGTCCTAAAAAAGAATGGATTTCTTTCTTCTTAGTTCACGTGCACTACACTGGATTGTCCTTATTCCTTATGTGTGCTCTTATTTTTGTAGTCATAAAGGGGCATGGCTTTCTTATAGAATGTGCTGATTTTGTCAATTGGATAGCTTGAAAGTCAGTCTCAGAAATTCTTTTGAATTGTTCTTGAATTCATCTTAGAAAGTGAGAAAATGTGATTTGTCCGCATGTCCAAAATGGGGAAAAAACCAAAAAAGCAAAAAAAAAAAAAAAAAAAACCCAAACAAAAAAACCCCAAACAAAATAAACCACCACCACACATTGTGAAGACCTAAAGTTCTTATTGCTAGTTAATGGTAATTTTTTCATGTATTGTTTGCCTTCATCTCCCCATAAAGGGAAAGTTTTCCATGTGTAAAATTGTGCTTCCAGTAAATCAACAGGACTTCTGCCTTTGGCAGAAGTGAATGAGAGGGAAGTTGCAACTCGTGTTACTCATCTCAGAAAGGTCATTATCACTTGTACACATGTATCAGAGAACTGTCGAACAAAGTACCAAGGATAGTTAAATGTGGCACAGTATAGGTTGGTGTTTTTCTTAAAATGTATCAGAAATTTTAAGCACCTTAAAATGATGATACATTGAGCTATGCTGCTCTTAATATTTAATAAAAGATGCTCTTAATATTTAATAAAAGATAGAAACAGGCTTTCATGTGAGTTCT
Source organism: Lichenostomus cassidix (assembly GCF_008360975.1). Classification (NCBI taxonomy): domain Eukaryota; kingdom Metazoa; phylum Chordata; class Aves; order Passeriformes; family Meliphagidae; genus Lichenostomus; species Lichenostomus cassidix. Next base: position 132,868,751 of record NC_139482.1, read on the forward strand.
GGTGTATTGCTTTAGTGAGTTGTAGATCAGGAAAGTTGTAGTGAACATTGGACATGCCAGGTTCACATTTTTATCTGCTATAAAAGGTAGTTTGAAAAGCTTTTCTGTATAGATTTCCTGTAACAGTTTATAAGAATCACTGCAAATATGTATTGATTGTTGGGTTTACTCTGCATTATTTAGTAATACTATAAAAAGTTTGCGTTACCAAGCAAAGCTGTGTAATATAGAATGGAATGGTTGGTAGACCACTGCAAGATGGAAACAGACATTAATGATAGCCTTTCCCCCCCCCCCCCCTTTTTACTTATTTTACTTTTTTTTTTCCTTTTTTCGTTTTTCTTTTTTTCTTTCTTTCTTTCTTTTTAAACCAGTCCTAAGAAGGACTTGGAGATTACTGTCCTGATTTTGTTTCCTTTTTGATTGGGGAAATGTGGTAGATATAAGATCTTGGAAATGCTATTTGATGTAAATTAACAAAAATCCATGAAACATAGTTAACCATAGATATAGTCTGACAGTAAGAAGAATATTGTGAAGAAGCAGAGGAAATCATAGAACGACTGTGTGTTACTCTGACAGTGAATCGGTATTATCTCTGCTATCAGATAATGCAGTTATCATTAATTTTCACATTTGCATTTCAATCTTTGGAAGGAAATGACTCTTGCCGGATGAAGATAAGAGCTCTGTACCACTATAATGAACCATCATTTTATCCCGATGCTTTGTATCCATATGAAAATGAGGCTGGGTGGTGTGGTATGTGAGGAGGGGGTGGGGGGGTCATAGAAACATTATAACAAAATGTCAAAAATCACTGCAGACTTTTGGAACCCTTAATGAAACAAGAGGCAGTCTAAATAAATCTTCTGTAGTGAAGTGGATATTGGATTAAAAGCAGAGAGCTGGGCTCCCAGGCTCCGGGGGTTGGGAGGGAACCTTGTTGAAGCAGGGAAGGATTTCTGTGGATCTTGATCTCCATCAACAATTTGGAAGAAGGAGGAGGCCATTTGGACATACAATAACAAAAGTAAGGGCCTAAGTGTCATCGAGTTAACCTTTGCATGACAGGTCTTGTTTTGGCACTTGAATTCTGTTAAGGGAGGTGTAAATGCTCGTGGACAGCTGTCTTTATGGTTTGGATTCTGATACTGGAGCCATTTTAAGCGGTTACCACACCTGTGTATTAAAAGCAGGGTTTTAAATAATTTTCAGTCTTGTATACAGAATTTATCTGAGTCTTCAAGGACTATAGTTCCCAGTTCTTTTTAATGCATAGTCCTGATCTGTGTTGCTTACCTGAAACTTGATCTGCAGGCCTGTGAATCATTCCATTTTAGGTCTGACTGACTAATACCATTGTTACTGAAACATACTGCATTCAACTTGTTTAACCTTTATGATGTAGTTAGTGCCTGTAACATACAGTCTTCACCGTACATAATTTAGACTCACTGCCAAATGCCTTCTAAAACCAGGAACTCTTCAGGTTTGCGCTGCTACCCCATTTTTTGTAACGAAAACTGAGATTCTTAGATCATTAAATGATTCTAGGAACTGGTATTTAAATATATGATATTGAAAAAGTAATTTTTACTGTGTAACCTTGCACCTTTTATAGGAGAACTAGGATGTCAGTCTTGCTTGGGGCTGATGAATTATTCTGGTGGCTGTAGCACCTGCTTCCTGTTGCAGACTTTTCTCACGGTTTCTTCTTACATGATGAAAGTCTTCACTCCATAATGAGAAGATGCAGGTCTAAGAAGCGGAAGGAAAAATATGCTACTCCTAATTAACATAGTCAGTAGTGACAGAAGTGGAGTAGTAATTGTAAGTGTTAAAATGGTCCCTGTGATTTTGGTCCCTGTCATGATTTTGGTTGAGGCCAGCAGACACTTTTCCCAAGTAGATCCCAAGATGAAGAAGCTTGAAGAAGCATTGCAGGGAGCATTCTCCAGAGGTTGTTTGTGTGCTGACACCTGATTAAAGCCCAAGGAAGTCTTCCAGCAAATAAATATGGCTGTGCTTGGCCTCCATGCCCAGAGCAGCTCTTTGCCACATGTAATGAACCTTTTATTTATGTCTAACAGATGTATTTAATACAGAAATGGGCTGTTCTGCAAGGCAGTTGATCCTGTTGGTGGACTGCTTGCAGTAAACCCCTGAGGGATGAGAATGTAAGGGTGGCTGGGTGAATTCACATGGAAGTAGCAGCCGAACCTTTGCTGTCATCTTTTTAATATGCAGTTTTGATTTTTCTAGGAAAGAGGCTGTTGCATGGCCTACACTGAGCATGTGTAAATAGATGGGGAGAAATTTCACTTATGGTCACACCTGACAAAACAAAATTCTGCCCTTTAGCCAGAAGTAGTGGTCACCAGGGCCTGAAGAGAAAATTGAGGTGTAAAAGAATTGCTCTAAAATCATGTGAATAGGTAGTAATAAATTTTGAAATCTAAGACATATTTCCTGTTATGATGTCACTTGCTATGGTGACTTCTGTAGCATCCCTTTCATAATGCAAGGTGCAATTATGGTAGGATTCTGTAAACCTAGAAACATGGATTGTCTCAATTGACTTGCAACCTAAAATATCAAAAAGCTGTGACTTCATCACTGAATACAGGAGCTCTTGTCAAGCATTCCAACTGTTTTGTCAGTTGGAAAGCCATTTCCTTATTGTTATACTATTAACATATATATGTTATTGCTAGCGTGTATATGTGAATTTAAGTATAGTTTCAAAATCAGTTGCTATAGAAATGAGCCTAGTTTAGAAGTATGGATGTACATTTCACATGTGGAGAACTTCAACTTCATTTAAACAGTTTGCCTTTTTAGAAGATTTTGAAATGCAAAATTCCATTTTTGTGCAAGTTAAAATCCTTCAGAAAAGTGAAACTGCCTAGAACCTACAAGTATATTTGTTTGGGTTTTTTTATGTCATTCCATTCATTTACTATTTCTGGTTCTTTACTTACCCAACTGTGAAATACTTATTTGACATAGCAAGGTTTTTAATTTTCAGTGTGTAAATTGTTCACTGGAAACCATCTTCATCTTCAGGTGGGCAAGTTGTTGTTTAGAAGTGGCACTACCTAATTTAGTGCCCCTCCCTCCCCAACACTCAATCCCCTCCGTCTGCAACACTCGATCCCCTCCCTCTTCAATGGGAGATACAAAAGATAAAGATTATGGGTTGAGGTAAAAACAATTTACTAGAAACATCAGTGAGATAAAACAATGAACAGTTACAGCAACAATCCTAAAAACAGCAGTGTATGTAAGGGAGGGTGTTTTACATGGAAAATGCTCATCCCCACATGTCACCATCCCGAGACAAAGACCAAAATGGCCAGCACACCGTCCATGTGCCACCTTTTGTTCCCAACCAAAAGCTGCACCCCTCCTTTTCAGAAGTGAGGATCCCTTACTTCCACCCCCCAGAGGTGATGTGCATGGTATAGGATAACAACGTGGGCATGCCCACACGGCTCCAGACTGTGCAAAATTAACCCTGTCCTTGGCCCACACTGGGACTACTGGGTAGGCTTGAAAATGATCCAGTGTCCTCCTAAATTCTTTTGTACTTCTGTATGTCCAGCATGAGGCAAGAACATAGGCCTGACTTGTAAAAGTCATTGAACTCTGAATGAAAGGTGATACATATTTGAAATGTATTCTGTTTTGATTGGCATTTATGTTTCAGGCACAAAAGACTTCTTGTTCTCTGAAAAAAGTTGATAGCTGGGAAAGGCATGTGCAAGGGAAGAATCATCAGATTCACTAGGTGCTTCACTTTGGACATGATATGCTATATAGTGGATATTATGTAAAGTACAAATCCCCATAGGTCATGCAGTGAAGGACTTCTAGTCTGTGAAATTCTGCAGGGAATCAATGAACATCTGCATTACAATACATTGTTTCTTGTAGTTTCATGCACCGAGGGACCTGCAGAGGCTGGCAGAAAGCTTTGCACTTTTCAGCTCTCTCCACTGTAGTTTGGTCAGAAAGGCAATATAACACACTGGTAATTGCAGAGGGCTGGGAAACAGTGTCTGGTTTTGGAAGCAGATTGGGTGAGAATCAAAAGGGACATATAATTGGTAAAAAACGAGTATTTTGTCTTTGTTGTGTTTTTCCCGTTAATTCAGCTAAGATTACTGCATTTGTAATACTGCATGGTAATGCTGGCTTGAACAGTTGAAAGATGGATGTGTTAATATATTGAACCATATGCACAATACAGCATTATTTAATGCACTTAAGGTGTAGTACAATAGTTGGTTACAAATACCTACTTAGAGATGATAGTGACTTTATTTCTTAAATTGGCAGGTTTCAGTGATGAATTCAGGGTCCAGCAGTTCATTGAAGAAAATATTTTGATTTTCAAAGTGCAGTGTCCTTCTAACCATTCAAAAGCTGCTTTATTTACTCTCTCTTAAGACATCAAAACATAAAAGTTGGAATAATATAAATAGAACAAAAAACCCATTTTATCACCAGGGACCATTGTACCTCTTTTCAAAACAACTAACTTTTGCTGAGAGTAAAAAAATTACTGTGACATATAATACTGTATTAACTCACAAAATTACACAGTTCAGAATGGTTCAGTGAGAAAAGGAAACTGGATGTTGTGGTCATAGAACTGCAACTAAGGGCAAAGTCCACTTTCCATTCTGACCTTGACTTTCGGTGTTTAGCTCAGTGAGACCAGTTTAGCACACATTTGGATTTAGGTTTAACTGCCACATTTCAGCTTTAGGGTGCTTTACCATTGCACACTCAAAATAAGGATATGAATTGAATAGTAGATCTTATTTTCTCTCCTTGATTTACTCTTCAGACAGGATATGTGCAAATGAGGTTTGTAAAGTGCAATAGTGGTCATCATACAGAAATGCTGCAATAAACTCTTATGCAATCACTCAGCACCTACTCATCAACATGGCAAAAGTGAGCTTGGTTGTCTTAAAAGTGTCAGACCTAATTTTGATCTAATTACAGAATGTGTAGCTCTTTAAACACCTTCTAATGGAATCTTTGAGAAACCCCAGAATCAAATATTCAGAAGTATTGTCCAGAGTTAAAACTAGTAAGATATTTGGGTAGGCAGAAGTAATAATGATTAAAGCCTGTTTTGAAAGCTGTAACTGTAAAATGAGCATTCTTAGTTTCTCCCGCAGTCAGCTGATTACCTTAGACCTTCTAAAATAGCTATGTAGAGGACATTTGGTTCCTATCCCCCTCTCCCCCGACAAGGATTTCAGAGCTTTCTGAATGTGCTCTTTAATAATCAGGGTTGATTCCAAAAACTATTTTTAATCTGTAGCATATTAAATCTTATGCATGGGGACGATGCTTGCATATGCCTGGTTTGGTAGCATGGGCAGCCAGTCCAGTTTAATGATATGTTACAGAAAAAAAAAAATCAAATTTCATCGTTCCCTTTGCTCTCCTTTGTCTCTCAGGACTTTTAAGCAATGTATTCAAGCTGGAAATCTTGAACAGCCATATTTGACTTCATAAGAAATTTTTGGGTTAGAAAAACTTTACAGTATTTTACATAACTTTGTTCTAAGTAAATATTGCAGGATTACACATTGTCTTATTTATTTTATAAAACAATATTGTCTGATAAATTTTAAAGCTGTAAAAATCATGTTTTACTGAGAGAAAATACTCAGGGTGGACTCGCTCAGGTCTGTGCTGCTCTGATTTTATGGGAGTATAATTGTGTTGATATTAAAGATGCTTCATCAGCATAAACCCACAATGATGGATTATTTTGGATCATTTAGGAAGATAGTATAATGTATACACTAGGGGCATACAAGAGTGTCTTTTGTTTGCATTTTGGGCTGGGTGGTTCTTAAAGGAGACTGACTTTCAAATTACATCATTATATGAAAGAAACTCTTCATTAAGTTATCTGAACTTTGATACTTGAAGTGTGGTGCCAAAATTAGTAATCAGTTCATAAATCTTTGGCTTGCATATATCAAGAGATACTAGTTCTCAAAAAAAAAAAAAAAAAAAGATACTATCTGGACAGTACTTGGGATATGCATCCAGTCAGAGTTTTCTTAAGTTGACCACAGTCCAATTTCCAGGGTTTGTGTAATGTAACAGTGTAAATGCTTCATATCATTTGTCACCATCTGATAAAGTATATATAATATTAAACTTTATTTACTCAATACTTTTACTGTAGTGATTTCTACTTTATTATTTCTATTGACTCATTCTCAGAAAAAACCCTTTTTTCCCCAACTACAGAACTGCTTAGCATTTGATACTGACTACTTTTCAGAATTATGTTTAGGCTATCAACTTTTCACGCAAGTTTTCTTTAAGAGGTGCTCTCTAAATATGTGACTATTTCTAGCAGCCAAAAAAGAAAAAAACCTGCAAGGAAACAACAGATATTTTGGTGTGTTGCATTCTGATAAGAGCTATCATTTGGTTTAATTACTATATCTGTAACACTTTAGCCATCAAATTCTGAGCGTCTTCCAAGGAAATTATTTTCTCTCATCTTGTCCTGCTAATCATTATTTTAATAGTTGCAACTTTCTTATTTTTTTTTCTATACCGTCACGCCACAATGTGTGAGTCATCGAAGAATGGTGTGATAAGGTAGTTGACAGGGATGTAGGACTTAAAATGGTATAAGTGTGCCAGAGGACATCTTCAGGGGACACTGAAGAAATGTCCTAGCATATTGTTATGGTACCTTTAAATATGTGACCTGCAAGGCAATGGGCAGTCAGGAGTGCTGGAGTCTGTTCTACAGGATGCACAAAGTAAGCTTCAGGTTTCTTTTATGCTTTTCTGTAGGAATGCATCTGATTACAGAAAAGTCAATCTTGTTGGATTCTGCCTCTTTTCAGTATATCCTGCAATAGCATATGTCTATTGACAAGCATGATGTAATAGATTAGTTGCTCAGCTGGTTCATTGGTCTCACATTGTTCAGTGTTCTGTATACTGGGAAGCTCAGTCAAGAAATTAAATACTCTAATAGTACTGAGAAACTGATCTTCCCTGCTAAAAAGCCTCTTTCCATCTTCTTGCTTTTAAATTTTTCTCGTAATAGAGGCAAAAAATGGCCTGAATTTGTTAGAAAGACCATCACATTAGTTTCACCATTTCTCCGCTTCTAGGACCATTGCCCTGTAAAAATTCTGTGTGTGTTTCCCAAAGCTTGGACATATCATGATGCTTATCTAAAGAGAAAAAATGATATATTTTTAAAAGAAAAATGCTGACCTAGTTAGTGAGGCTGAAACCATTCATTAATTAGAAGTCATAATTGCAATTACATGGTAAAATTAATTTATCACGAAAATAATCCTATCAGTTTTCCTTTTTGGAAAAATGGAACCAAATGATTTTAGCAGCCCGTATTGCTTAAGGCTGATATTACAATGATACTGGTTTAGGGTGAATAAAGTGATCAGATTCTATTTTCAAGATCTGAAATTCTGAGACTGTGTCATAGATAGTTTATATATTATATGAGATTCACTTTAGCTGTAATTTTGTAATTACATATAATATATAAAGCATATATGCACAGATAAATGCATAAAAGGAACACAGTGGGCTGAAACTTAAAAAGAGTGAATTGAAGATAACACAGCACATAATATATAGAAAAATTCATGTAATATGGCAAGTATGCTACAGTGTGTGAAACTGAGAATGCCTTTTCTACTCTCAGGCTATTTAGACTTCCTTGATATTCAAATATTAATGTACATTAAATGGAATTTAAGGAGGTCCACCTTGGTGGACCTCAGGCAGCCTTAGCAAATAGTGATCCTTGGGGATACCACTTTACGTATATATTTGCAAAGATGTTATAGCCATGAAATATAGTCCTTTGATGACATCATAACTGTGAAATATGACATTATTTTGCTCACCAGCAGTCAGAGCTTTGCTTTATCTGTATTAAGCAGTCTGCACGCATAAATAAAGAATACCAAATACTGAAGCTGACTGCTCTAACCCAATATGGCCATCTTCAGTTGAAGTACTCATCACTCTGTGATGCCCTGTGGATGTCAGGATACTATTTGTAGAGTAACTTGCTGTCAAATATCACTAAATTTAATATTGTCTTCTCCCCAGAAATGAAGTAATAAGTGTTGTGGGTTCTGTTAGACAGCTATATGTCCAAATCCAGCAATTACTTATTCTTCCTTAAATTTTAACAGAGGGCAGAAATTTATTATTTTATGTCAAGCTAGTCAAACTTGGTCTTTAAATTTAAGGATCTCAAATTAATAATTAAAATTTCTGGTCCTGTTGAAGTAAATAGAAAAGTACATATTGATGACAATGGAGTTAATACCTAGTCTGTTAATGGCTGGTTAATGTATGAATACATATATCAGTTACATAAGACTCACAAATGTAATCCTTGGGAGAAAGACTGTTAGCCACAGTCACCATGGGAGTGTTCATCTGCCTGCACTTTCTTAGTAAAGGGAGATAAGAACAAGTAGACTTTTGAGCATCTGAAAATATTATAAGTCTCCAAGAAAAAAACTTCATAGAAGTGTGCAAGAAATCTGTGCATAAATCTGTCTGTCCAGACTAACCTGGCATTTGAAGATAGAATCAGTCTTATTTTTTTTTCTTCAGGTAGTAATAAAAAAACCCATACATTCAGAGAAACACTTTTGGTTTTCTAGGCTCCCATCTTGCAAAGTATTTAAAACTTTTATTTTGATGTGTGTGCTGATAAAAACCAGAACTACCCACAAGCATTAAGTTAAGCACAAATGTGTTTGTAGGACTGCAGCCTTAGCTCAGAAGCTCTTCCAGGAAGAAGCTGCCTTTATCACGGTGCTTTCTATATACTCAGCAAACTGCTAGCTTGCATAAATTAATAAGGGTGCAAATCAAAGCAATACTAAAAGCCCCTTTCTAGTCCTCTGGAAATGTAAAAGGCCTTAAAGGTGGACTAAATTAGTTCAGCAATACCAAGAATTCTGAATACAGTGAACTTCAAATTGTAGCTGCTTCAGTTTCTGTTAATTACAGAACATTGTTTCATAGAGTGGCTTGATTTTCTAACTTACTCTTTTGAAACATTTTTATTAAAATAGTTAACACTTTTAGACTTTTATATGCTTCTTAAAAGAAATATTTTTCTTTTCCTTTGAGAAATAGGAGTTAAATCTTAATGCTGCTGTTCATAGCCACTTCATCTTCAGAGGTGGGATAGTACGGTCTAACATAACACGTTAATTTTTTTAATGGAAAACTCATTTAGATTCTGAAATTCTTTCTTTATTTTAAATTTTAAAAACTCCATCATATTTTATGTCTCTGATTACATCTGTGGAGACAGTCTTGTGGTGTCATAATGCACAAGAGCCCTGATCTTGTTTTATATTCTAGTGGTATGATTTTACTATAACTGTGTATATTTTGCTGTAGCTATATACAGGAATATACCAGTATGAAGAATTGAGAGAAAAAGATACTTAAATATTGTGCAGGGATAAAAAGGATTGTGATACATAACATCCAAAATATTCCTAAGTATAAGTCTTTTCTTAATGGAACTAATTTTGGGGGGGGGGGTGTTTTACAGTTTGTTTTTTTAATAAGAAGTACCACAAATATGACTGAAGGGGTATCCTGAAATAACCCTGTGTGAAGCATCAGTGGTTCTTAGTTTCTCCTTCTGAAAATCAGTTGTATCTACTGCCTATTGTTTTAATTATTAGCTAACTCCAAGCAGTATTTTAGAATTATGATTGTTGCTTGATGATTTTTCAAGCATCAGCTGATAAACTAAAACTTATCTTGGCAGTTAAGGGGAATAAAAGAAAATGTACTCTTTAAAGCTCTTATTTTCTCAATGCCAGTTTCTTAATTGTGGGGCATCCTATTTGTATTTTTATCACCTTTTTTTCTTCAATTTTTCTTTTATTCAGATGCTTCCTACTCTTTACCTTTTGCCTTCCTTATGCAGTATTTGCAGTAATAAAAGAAGTCCACATATATTGTTTTTTATTTGCTTTATGGCTGTGCATTGTGAGAAAGAAGGCATGTGATTATTTAAAGGAATGAATTTACTTAATTTGAAAACTGTAGCACCTAAGCTTTCATGTGCTTCTCTCTTGTGATCCTGGCCCTGTGGTACTTCCCTGTTGCATTTGTCATTGCTGCCTCTCTGCCTGCACTTGTGTTCCTCTTCCTTCATCCCCACAGACGGTCACAGCACAGTAGCTATCGAGGTGACAGTCCAGCACTGCTTAGTGGAGCAAAAGTCTTCACGTTTTGGCTGCTTGAAAACAGTTCACAAAAAACGTGTGCAGCAAAAAGGCTGTTTTACCCACTGTACTTATACATGTGCCGAAGAAATGTAATTTTTCCTTTTCAAGTTTTGTTTCCTTAATAAAAGGGAAAGCATTTTGTTGTTCCTGTTCCCTTTTGATAATTCATAATTTCTGATCATCTCCTTTTATATTCTTTGTCTGATTTTATTCATGTTCTTCATTTTCACTCTGCTCTGCATTCATTTTCTTTCTATCATTTATTTGCTTTGATTCTACTAAGGTCCTTTTTTCACTTGGTGTGTCTTTCATGCATTATAATTATAAAATATTTCTGTTTTCTCTTCAAGCACTCCAGATTTATTTACCTGGCTTTCTAAATTTGGATATAGTGTTTCCTATGGTATTTATCAAAGAGAGTACAGGAGAAACGAGCACAGTATTGCTGCTCTTGGGTCTGCTGTATTTTCAAAGAGCATCTGCTCATGTTCATTTGATTTTTTTCCCTCAGCTATGTATATAACACACGCATATGTATCATCAATTCAGTGAAAACACCACAGAGAAAATGAATTTTATGAAATTGAGAGGAAGTTTGCAGCAAACAGTGGATTATATTGGTGTTATATAGCTATCTCATCAAAAGGTAGCAAATGTGCAAGACCTTTTGCGCTTTTCAATTTGAAAGAAAATTATTTCATTAGAAAAAAAAGAACCATCACTCTGGATGTTGGAGAATGCCAGAGCCTGATGAAACCAGCTGAAGAGACAAACTGAGTGTACGGATGCAGATTAGCCTTCAGAAGATGAGGGTGTAAAAGGGATTTAATGGTAGGATGGATTATAGAAATCCTTGTAACAATGTTAAATAATTATAGTTCCAGCCGAGATCAAAGCAGTGCTGATTGAACCCCCTCAAGCTGTTAACACGGAGTATCTTGAAGGAAAAAAAAAGGGAAAAAAAACCCTCTGAGATTGGTCAGCCTGTGCTGACAGTGTCCTCTGATCTGGGGAAGTTCTGGCTGTGTTGAAGGTACAACTTGTGGGGGAGGGAAAATAGAAAGAAGGATTTATCTGTCCAAGTAGCCTATTTGAGTGGGGGCTTGTTTTTTTTTAAGGGAGGAGGAAGGGGTTATTACAATCAATGCTGCTAGAGTTCACACACTGAAATTGCAGTAAACTTTACAGTTGGCTTCTTTCCATATTGGAAAAAGGATTAAATTTCTTCAGCAGAACTCTGGTCTGTAACAGAAAATTATTATTACTCTTTTTTTTTTCTCCCCACACACACCACTCCCCCCTACTTTTAGACTGTGGCTCCTATATACATACCTGCCCAGCAACAACTATTAGTAGTGATAACTGGAAGAATGCCTTTGTAGTAGCGATATTTAGCTGCAGGCAGGGAGTACAGTTGCTATGCCCATTCAACAGCATTAAACATTTATTCTCATTGCCTTGCCTTCCTGGCATTCATGCCTGGAGGATTATGCTTATGCTTCTATAAATAAAAAAAGGGAAGTCAAAGTTAAATACTTATGGTTTGGTGGCGTAGTAATGTGGCATGGCCAAAGCTTTTCCTTTTCTGCAGCTGTCTGTAAAGTGCATCACACATCTAGTTGGTTGCAAAAGAAAATGCATGACTTTAACAATGTTGAAGGTGTATTTCCAGTGATGGCATGTTGACTGTGTTCAGTTCCAAGTAGAAAACTAGAGGGTACATTACCTGAGTAATGAAAAACAAGGGTGGAGATGACACCTTATGGGCCGGAACTAATTTATGGAATCATAGAATGGTTTGGGTTGGAAGGGGATATTTTTTTCCCCCCCACTAGATTAGGTTGCTCAAAGCCACATCCAGCCTGGCCTTGAACAGTTTCAGGGATGAGGCACCCAGTATTAGTTTGTTCCCCAGCTCTGTGCTGGGACTGCAGTGAGTGAGAATAACCATGACCAAATGCATTAGCTGTTGGACATCTCTCTCTCCCTCTCTCCCTCTCTCCCTCTTTCCCCCCAGCTCCCTTTCCTCCCCTGCTTCTGACTGTATTTTTTTAACAAATACCAGTACTTTGTTTCCTGGGTACTCCCAGTCTGCTAAATGCCGATCAGAGAGTGTGTTAATGAACTGCCCTGTGTTCCAGAGAGTAATGGTGCATGTCAAAACCCCAACCCTGTTCTCAAATCCCTGTGTAAGAAGCTGCAGTAATGTTTTCCAAATCTTATAGGTAAAAGCTTGTATCAAATACTATTATTTTTTTTAAATTTGAAGATAGCTTTGGTATTGGTTTATGAGCTACTGTATGAGGTCTGTCTAGGGACTTTGTTAACATGTAAACTTAGGTAAGCTTCTTCTTGCTTAAATTCTGAGTAGAAGTTTATTTTGAGGGGGCCTTAAATAAATCTGTGTACCCTGGGTCAGGGATTAAGACTTTTTAATGGCACCATCTTCAAGGAGTTTGATGTCACACTTTTCTTCTAAAGTGTGACAGTCTTTGCAGACATCTTGAAGTATCCATAGATGTCCAAGTTAAAGGTACAGGTTCTGTGTCTATTTTCCTGACCAAATTCTATGGAAAACGTGGAAGTTTGTCTTCCAATGATCTTCTGGGGCATTTTCCCACCATGTGGGGTTTGATCATGTAGAAAATATTGAGCTTTACTGTTGAAAATGTGATCTCAGACAAGATAGAAACAATTTTACAGTAAAATGCTGAGATATTTTGGCCAAAATCTGCAAAGTTGTTTAGGTGTCTAACTATTTGATATATTGTAGTTTGTAAAGTTAAACATATCTGTGGGAGCAGAGTTTAATTTTTCAATCAAACTGGTAGTTACGCTGCTGAATAGAAACAGATAATTCCAGTAAGTGAACTTTAAGGAGGTGGTATGCTAGTTCAAAACTACCTGGTGTCAAATAAACAAGGGTTTTAAGTGTGAGTTTACCTGGGATTGTGGAATATTGAAGTCCTGGACAGGGATCTCTCAATTCCATTTTATAAAGGGACAGTTTGAAGGAAGGAGCTGATGCTGTTTAGACCTACAGATCTGTTATTTTTATGGTATTATTTTGGGTGTAGTGAAAACTGATGTGATAAATGCTTTGAAGAAATCACCATGTCAGCCTCTGCTAACAGCTGAACTGTCAGGATGAGTTTTTTATACTGGAAATAGGAAAGAATAGTTTCTTTTTGAAACACAAAGCTTTTTGAATTGGCAGCAAACCTGGTTAAGAGTGTGTATGTAGTGTGGTTTAATTTTGAGACTGATTATGTGCAGTGTTAGTAAGAAGAGGGAAAAGGAGCAGCTTCTGAAACAGTACTTTTAAGGACAATATTGAAGGCAAGAGGGGAGGATAAAGCATGCCATTAGCAATGTTTCTTAAGATGAGAAAGAGTTTCATGGTCTCTCTTTAGAGAATGTGCAGAATCCTTTCTTTCCTTTTTTTTTTCCTTTTTATTTTTTGTTCCCCCACTGTCTAGGGTTCTGCTGCTGCTATCAAAAATGAATAATAAAACTGGGAATCAATGTAAAGTCTTAAGTTCTCCCATCATTAGTTTTTTCTGCATGACGGAGTTAGTCTGTGTGATTCTTTCTTTCTTATATCAGGTTACCAAACAAAGAATTAAAAAAAAAAAATCTTTCCTCTGCCTCACCATCAGCCTTCCCTATTGCTTTCTAACCCTTCCTGAAATTGCGGAGGAAGAGTTAATAATGGAACTAGCTCTAGTGCGTGTTACATACCTTTTCTCACTTCTTCTTCACACTTTAAAACCCTTCACAGAGGATTTTAGAATGGGAAAATGCTAAATCAGCTCTTTCCCTGTCCTTGGCTTCTGAGCTTTTTTTGTCATTGTGCTATGGAAAAAAGGATCAGACTCCAAACCTTTAAGCAGTAGCTGCATTTGGAAATAATCTAAAGTACAGAGATGTCTTTGTGCAATAAGGAACATCATTGTTCTCCTTTGTGTTCTGAAATGACAAATTATTGCCCCTTGGCAGTAAATTTGAAATCAGATAACTGAGATTCACTGGCTGATTTTTATCTCTGGAGTCCATGTAAATTTGTTGTATGCTCTGTGTTGTGCACAGTGTTTGTAGTAGTATGGTACAGCTCAGAGTTATATCCTGCTGCAGCCTGTGGATAATTCGAAGATCTGGTATTTTTTGTTACCAGAGGGAAAAATGCCTGATTAGACATAAAAATTTCCTGGTTATTTCCAACTAACATTATTATTTTGAAGCTAAATTGTTCTCCATTTTAACATAACTTTCTACATTTTTATTTAGATTGTGCTTAAAATATGAGTGGTTCTAGATGTAATTTAAAGTACATATGATGGAGAGGGCAACCTTACCCCTTTTTTATGTCCTCCACCTCCAGATACTGTTTGTACTTCCAGGTATGAAAATACAGTATAAAGATTTCAGTTGCTGCTCAACATCTGTGAAGACACTGGAAAAGACATTGTTGGTCTTGATGTCTCTTTCTTCATTTTTTTCTTCTTTATTCATCTTTTATTAAGGAACAAAGGACAGGAAACAAAACATTTTTAGGCCTTGGTTAAATAAATGTATTGGAGATAGTTATGGCTAATGTGTCTCATCCATTGAACACAGAGATAAATACATGTAATACTTTTTGTATTTGATACTTCTCAAGTATAAAGGTTATCATACACATTAAAAAAAGCAAAGTAGTTGCTCATGAATTCCAAACATCTGGATGTTTTAGTTTGTTTCTGAAATTTTGCTAGGAAGAAATCTGTTTTATGAAGAATTAGTTTCCTTTTAAATTGGTACTATAGGGCTTTGGTAATATCTGAAATCTTTATTTGAACATTTTGCATTGTGCAGTGTCCTGCACTATATGGTGCTTCATATGCAGCTATAAACTAGCATCTCTCATTCAGGTTTAAAGATTTTTTGTTATGTTATAAATTAGAATCATAATTGCACAAAATTGATTGGAGTAAAAGCCAAAATGTACTTTCCAGTCTCAAAAACATGATTTAAAGGTATTATTTGAAGATGGAATTTCAGCCACTGGTCTTTCTTTGAAGACTTTTTTCTTTTACCTAATACTTGTTTACATTTCTAAGACATGCACCAATTTAAACCTTTCTGAGCACAAGAACTATAGTTTACTTTCACAAATTCCCCTGAATAGTTTACTGTGTGCTCCTTGTAGTAATTTCAGATGCTCAGGTCACATGTACGTGTGGAATTTTGCACATTGAAAGGATAGAGCATGCATCAATTTTTTATGTTTTTCATATGTACCAGAAGAGACAAATTGAAAGATACAACCACATGTGGTTTTTTTATACTTGTTTGTAGTAACATGTAAACAATGCTCTAAATATCTATTTTATGTATATATCATCAAATACATTCACAACCATCCACTTGATCTTTCTGTCATATGATTTTTAAGCATTCTTTTTAGGTCACCTGTTAGATTTATGAATTCTCAGTAAGTGAACTAGGACAGATGCTCAGACAAGAACAAAGGCACATCTGAAGACTTAGTCCTCAAGCCTGATGTAGTTTTCAGAGGCTATAGTGTGGTATACTGACAACCATGAAATCCTACTGTACTTAGCACAGATATAGTTCATTTCATCTTCATAATGCTGTACTTTATTAATAATCAATGTATATAGACTCGGTTTTAATGCACTAACAAATCAGTGGGCCTCATTTTTTTTTTCTGTACCAAATTCCCAAATTTGAAAAGCAGAGTGTAGAGAATGGCTATGGTTTATTCCTTAAAATTATGAATTTAATTTCAAAGTCATGCCTAGCTATAGCTCAGATATTTATCTTCAGTGCAGTCCTGAACCCAAGTGGGACACCTCCCCCTCCCCACCCCATGCTTCACCTTGAGTTTAATGCTTAATGCTTTTAAGTCAAGTTAGGTGGTCTGCTGAAATTTTTGTTAATAATTCAATTTATCTAACTCAGGTAGTAATATGGCTTTCTCACTCTGAGCTTCACTTTAATAGCTAGTCCTCAGATACTTGTTCAGACACTGAGCTAGGGTACAATTGATGTGGGCTCATTTGCAGCCATGCACAAAGCAGCAGGACACCTCACTGCCACCTGCAAACAAGAGTCATGGGGCTGTTGGCTCAACACAGAATTTAGGTCCTGACTTAGCATTTCAGTTACACTTAATAAGTATTTCTAAAGATTTTATAACTTCAGGATAGATAGCTAAAGGTGGGTATATAGACAAATCCTATAGATGCCTCTTTTCTCCTGGAAGACTCTTCACTGTAGCCCTCTTTGTAAGTGAAAGAGGAAGATTAATGGGGAAGTAGTTGTGGTGTAGGTTCTTGAAGAGGAAGCTATCATCCTATTATTGCCACTAGAAATAGCATCTTCCAAGCACTGAAAAGAAGATTTAGAGACTGAGGTGCTGTGTAAAACAGCAAATGCTCCTGAGGTTCCAGAACAAGGTCAAAGGGATGACTGGAAAGAACTTTCTGGTCTGCTGAAGCTGGTGAAAAATAAGGCTCTTTGTGGAGGATATCTCTTAGCCTTTCTTGTTCTTCTAAATCTACTTTGCCACTGCTTCATCTTGCAAAAGAGGCTGCCATCTAGAATGGGGTGGAGTGGAATTTACAGAGAACAAAGTATCTAAAAAGAGAGGAGGCCGTTGCAGTGTAATGGGAAGGATTTGGCCCTACAGGCACATGCGGTATTCAGACCTGTGGGAAATAATTATGGTGTGCAACCTATATGGCATTATACTTTCTGTGTTTCTCCTTTGGACACATCATCTAAATCATCACTAGACCACCTCAGCAGCTGTAACTACCTAGTTTTTCACCTTGCCTTGCTCAGTAGCTTGCTTTGGCTCAGGAGAGACTAACTTGGGGCTGACAGTGTTGTGGGGACATACATTTCCTTTCATGATTCAGAGGTCTGCAGCTACTCAGTCAAAAATAAAAGAATCCTATGAGCAAATAAAATGTGAATTGAATACAAGGTTCCTGATTTATCTAAAAGCATTCGCTAAAAGTACTTCATTTCTTTTACTGCTGCAATAAAATAATTTTACAGTTAGTAGCATATAACTTAGAGGAGTGACAAATTTGGTACTTAAAAAATATTTAGGTTAAAAAAACCTGTCACTTCCAGTAAGTCATTTTTAGAGTGTAATCACTTTAATTCTCCTCTCTAATTTTATCACCAGGAGACAAGCTCTGAGCCCCTAACCTCCTGTAAAAATCTTTGTGCTGCTGCATGTGGTGGCTCCCAGTCAGAGTGACAGAATGGGGATCGAGGCTGGCATGGCTGATCTAGGAACGAGGGAAACATGCCTTAGTATCTAGTAGTAAGTGGTAGATAAACATCGTTAATGTCAGGTCACTTGAAGCCTAAGTTTAACATAAAACAGTAACTTGTCAGAAAATACAGCATGAAACTTATGACATGTCCTACTTGGACTGGAAAAACTGTAAGCATGTGGTGACAGTAATATTGCACTGGCACAGCTATTGATTTAAAGAGTTGTTTACAGCCCTGCAGGACAGGCTGTTGGAGCTATACTCAGGGTATCCGCTCTCTCAGAGTGGCCTGATGCAGTTATAACACAGCGATGTGTGGTTTACATTGCAGTGTTATGGATTGGCATCACTGAGGCAATGGCAGCCTGTGAAGAGGGGAGGACAAAGTCTTAGTTCTGAGGTAATCCAGCATTGCTGGACTCCAAGCCCAACATGTCTTACCTCTCTCTGCTTTCCCCTCTATGATTTTCAGGCATTAAGAGGCTACCAAAACTGAGAAGCTTATTAGTCCACCATTCATGTGTTTCTTTGAGTTGGATTAATTTCTTGGGTTAATAATTTGATGTTTTATTGGAAACTTCATCAGAAAATTCAGCATATGCTGGGAAAAAATATATAAGAAGTAAAAAAAAACCAGTATAAGTTGAGATAAAAAATTGTATACTGGATAAAATCATGGAATGGTTTGGGTTGGAAGGGACCTTAAAGATCACATACTTCCAACCCCCCTTCCATTGTCAAGGACACCTTCCACTAGACAAGGCTTCTCAGAACCCCATCCAGCCTGGCCTTGAACACTTCCAGGGATGTGATATTCACAGCTCCTTTGGGCAACCTTTTCTAGTATCACACCACCTTCATGGAACAACTTGGTTCATATCTCAGGAAAATAAATTTTTCTATTTATTAAACACCATTTTCTCCCTTCTTCCATTTTGTTAGTCTTGGGTTTTGTAGTCCTGAGGTTAGGGCACCCACTTAGAAAAGTAGGGAACTGAGTTCGTATCTGTTCTTCCAGAACTGATTGTACTTAGAATGAGCGTATTCTTTGTTCAAAAATATGCTAAATTCTGGAGGAGCATAAGAAATTCAGATCTCTCTCCTTAGGTGATGACCATAGCAAAGGTGCTATGTTCATTATAAGTTCTTGGTTGACAAGTTTTTATTATTAACACAAAAGGTGGATAGATAATTTCTCCCTCTCTTTTAAGTCTTTTTGGAGGCAAAATAAATGGATTGGAGTCTTCTAAGGGCGAAACAAAATGGGAGACACGTGTTCTGGTTCCCAGATCAGTGTTTTTATGAAATTATGGTCACTATCACAAGTTTCATTGTGAAAGCAAATGTGCCATCTGTGCTTGTGCTGTACTCTGCACTGTTCAGGTATGTTTGGTTTGCTCTGAGAGTAGACAACTTCTTACTTTATCTCTTTGCATTTTGATAGATTTAGAGGGATATTAACCTACCACCTGAGAATGCAACTGCATTTGAGTTTAGACACCTATGGAATCAGAATAAACAGACTTCTAGATATATGTAATGATAAGCCGCTGCTGAAGTAAGATTTTTCTACATCCTTTTCTTCAGTGTTGTTACTTATATTCCACTGAACCTCAATTAAAAACAAAATTATTAAGTCTTGACCCTGTCTTTAGTTCTGATTTGTATTTAAAACGTTTTACACATCAGAAAGAGGAAGCATGAATAACTGACGTGAGTTCTGAATAAGAGCAAAGCTGTGCTTTTTATTTAGATTACTATGCAGAACATTTTCCTTTCACTGATAATGTTTTTTAAATGTAATCAGACTTTTTCATCCAGGAGAGCCCTCCTTCAGGAAGACATTAAGTATTAATGTATCAATTATTAATATTTATTAATTAATAACTGAATAATAGTACTATTTCAAATCATTCAGTAATTCAGATTGGAAGGTACCTCTAGAGGCCATCTAGTCTAACCTCAGCTCAAAGCTGGGCTGACTTATATCAGGTTGCTTAGGACCTTACCTGGTCAGGGTTAAAGATCATAAAAAATGGAGAATCTGCAGATTTTCTCAGCAGTGTTCAATGTTTGATTTCCTTGCTTGGCTGTTGTAATGTTTGCCTACCATATGTTATGGTAATCATTAAAATTTTCTCTCGTTGCAAGGCATGTTTGTTGCTTCTTGCCTCCTCTGTGATGATCTCCAGTAGGAGAATGGCTTTGTGTTGTTTTTACCCTCCAATCATATGTTTGCAAACAGAAGTTAAAGCCCTGTAGCCTTCCTGTCCTCACACTGATCTTCCCAGCACTTTCAGTCACCTCTTGCTGCAGTCCCCTGGCAGTCCTTTGGTCCTCTACCAGATTTACCCCAGTCTGTGTGTGTGCTTGTCCTGCTCGACAGACTCGTTCAGAGCCCTGATGTCCAGGCCTTCACTGCTGCAAGAGGAAACAATTCCAAATTGTGTGTTCACAGATTCTTTTTAGCAAAGCTTCTTTCCAGCTGGGCAGTGCCCAGCTTTTGCTGTTGCATAGGGCCCAAGCTGTACCAGGTACAGGACTCAGCATTTGCCTCAGTTGAACTTCATTTGGTTTCTGTCAGCCCATTTCTCCCGATTGTTGTGTTCTCTTTAGTAGCAGCTGTGCCCTCCAGTGGTTCTCAGCTGCTCCCACCAATTTGGTATAATTTGCAAACCTGAAGGGCATTCGTTCCTGATGTCCAGACCATTAATAATTATGTTAGAAAGCACTGGCCCTAGAATTGCCCCCTGAGTGATGCAGCTAGTAACTGGACTTCATATTGCAGTTCACATTACTTTGATTCAGTGGTTCAGCCAGTTTTTCACTGATTTGTAATCTACTCATAAATTCATATTCCAGAAATACGTTTATGAGAATGCTCTGTGGAAAACCTTTTTAAAGTCCAGCAATACCCTCTGCTGTCCCCTCTCACCTGCTGAGCCAGTCATCTCATTGCAGGAGTCAGTGAGGTTGGTCAGGTATGATTTGCCTTTAGCAAATCCATGCCGGGTGTTCCAAACCACCTTCCAGTATCGTATGTGCTTGGTCGTAGCAATGAGGAGAATTCACTTCATACTATTCCCAGGGATGTAGTTAGGGTTGAAAACCCTTTAGCAGCCTTCTTCTTATCTTACTGCTTGGTGTAACAGTTACCTGTTTCTAGCCATAGGGTAACTTCCTTCTTCACAAGTGCTAAAGCATTTCAAAGCTCGTGGAGAATGGAATCATAGTGACACTGCTCAGCTGCCTCATCATCCTTGGATGCAGCCCATCTGGTCCCATGGACATGGACATGTACATGAATGTCCAATTTAAGTGCTCCCTTAATCCTTTAGTCCTGCAGATAATGCTGTAGACTCTTACTGCTAGGGTCAGGAACTGAGGAAGCCTGGTGACACACCTTAGAATTAAAAACAGAAGCAGAGAAGGCAGTTAGGGCCTCAGCTTTTTTTTTTTACGTCATAATCACTATTGTCTCTGACTCATTGAGTATCAAGACCACATTTTGTGGTTTTTTGGCTTGTTTTTTTTTTTCCCCCCCATTTTAATTTTGCTGCCTATGTTCCTGCTAAAGCATGTTTTGCTGCCCTTCAAATCTCTATTTTTAATTTCAGGTAAGAACAGCATTACAAGAAATGCATAGATAGTCCTTTTAATTTTATCTTATCTAAATATAGTAATCTCTAAGTTAGTTTCAGGTAGTCTTTAGTCAATGAACTGAGATAAGCACCTTTACTCCTTCCATTTTAAGATGGCTATCTACAAGAAAGGGGATGATTTTACCTCGTGGAACATGTCTCAGTTTACAGCACACCGAACCGGAATGTATAGCTTACACTTGACATCAAGTTTTTAGATGGCTGAAGTCAATATTAAACTGTTAACTGCAATTTAAACAGCTAATTTTTGAATTGTGCTCATAATTCAAATAAAATACATGCTCAGGTTCTTGGCTTGAATTGGCTTGCTTCCCCAGTAATGTCAGAGGGTAGGGTTTCTGTAGGGTTTTCTATTTGATATTTCTTGATAATATTTATGCTGTTATTTTGTTTAATTTACAGAATGATGAAATAAGATTAGTTAAGTACAAGAAAAGATAATTGGGGCCAAATTCTGCTCCTCAGACTTCCAAATTAGCTAATGTATTTAAATGTATGTTTAACATTTTTGTTTTGAATAAAATGTCTTTGAATGCACAGTGAATGGCCAGCTAATTAATCAGGAAACACTTTCAACAAAACCATGTTTGTTCTGAGAGTAAAGATATACACTGCCAAAATGTTTTTTAACAGTTTATAGGAAGGTTATTTTTAGAGAATTTATAAAGCAGAAAGACAATAAAATGTCATAAGATTTCTTTTAGTGCACAAAAAAACCCAGTAACAAATATCTGTTCAGGTGTCTTAAATCTTACCTTCTACTTTTGTACAGAGCTGCTTCATGATGGAGTAAGTCACATAGGGGCTAAGACTTCTCTAAATTTGAATAGCAAATTTCTTTACCTAAATTGAAGTGTCTGTAGCTTGATTTCTTTTTTTCTCTCCACACACTGAGCAATGCAACTACAGTCTTTGAGGATGGTAGGTTATTGAAACTCTGGAAATCACATTCACATCATAGTATAGGAAAATAAAATAGTAGATATATTTTTCTTATTTTTTCAGATTTATGTCTCACTCTTCTTGTGAATGCATCACACCCTGGGGCTTTTGAGGCAATGTAATTAATGTTTGTAATGATATTATTGTTTTTTTTAAAACATTTATGCACTGTGAGCCTCACTAGAAGTACAGAGTCAGGAACATGGGACATGGCTATTTCCACATCTTTTATATCTTGGGAGCCACATCCAATTAAAATAGCTAGGGAATAGATCCTGAGATGAAAACAATGAATTGGTTTGATGCTGAACCTTTGATGATATTGTCTCTATAGGGCTTAAAAATGTGAAGTAGAACATATTTCCAAAAGCCATGACAAGTGGCCGAGGCAGGGGCTCTAGGGAATGACATCCAGTGAATTGTTTCTATCATGACATTAATTTAATGTACAATGCAGTCCTCTTTTCTGTATATTGGATGCTATGTGATTATATTAGTCTCATTTTCTCCTGGAGCTTCTTTTATTAAGTTGTATAAATCATGTGAGCACAGTAACCATGAGTCACTTACAATTCTGCTTGTTCACAAAATTTGTTACACGTAACCACAGGCTCTATGATCTCTTACTACAGGGGTTATCCTGTACTGGAAAAATGTATTAAAGGACTTTTTTTTAATTATTTTTCTGTGGTTGCCTTAAATAGAAAGGCACTTTGTTAGGCTGATGTAAACAGCAAGCTAAGGCGTCATGGCCTGTTAAAAGTTCAAGTTTGAGGGAGTCCTAAATGAGGTTGCTCTATTCTTCAATCTCTCTGATGCTTTTGCAGAGAAAAATAAGGAAAACTTAAAAGTATTGTGTTACTGTTTGATATTTTTCCCATCATCTCCCTTCTCCTAAGGGTATTGTTTCAACTTGACTATTCTGCTTTAATAACAGCTACAAATGCAGCTGTTCATGTCTTTAAGCAGCTAAACCATTCATTTGCTACACCTAGACTATTTGAAACTAAGTCTACTAAGTAAAACTTGTAGGGAAATGATAGATTCATAAAATGTATAAATTAAGACAGAAGAAAACATCCAGTTGGACAAGCTATAAAGCAAAAAGTATATTTTAGGGCAGAATTCAGTTACAGTTTGAAGTGTAGTGTATGTTTAAACCAACATATGGATATATTTTATCCTAGAATAATTCAGCTTTGAAGGAACTTCAGGACATGTCTCATCTGGTCTTCTTCTCCACGTGTGGTTGCTCTGAGACCAGACCAGGAGAATGGAACCTTTATCCTGTTTGATTTGGAAAATCTCCAAGAATGGAGACTTCATGTGCTTTTGAGACAACCTGTTCTAATGCTTTGCTGTTCTGTTGATAAAATATGTCTATTCATATCCATTCTGAATCTTTCCTGTTCAAATTCATGTCTAGAGTTTCTTGTCCTCCTGGTATAAATCACTGTTAAGAGCCTGCCTCTACCTTTGTGATGGCCTCCTTTATTGCAAGCTGCTTTCCCCTTGAAGTCTTCTCTTACTAGACTGAACCGGTTCAGTTCCTTCTCTGTCTCTGCTCCGGCCCCCTAACCATTTTGAGAGTCTTTTTTCTTGACTGCTTAAGTTTGTCAGTATCTTACAAGACTAGAATACAGTATTCCAGATGTGGTCTAATAAAGAGGAGGGTAATCACTTCCCTTGGTCTAGTGGCTCTGTTCCTGTCAATACCTCCCAGGAAGCTGTCAATCTTCTTTGGTGCCAGGACATACTGTTGGCTCATGTTCAGCTGTCAATTAACACCCTCAGGAGTCTTCCAGCAGAGCTGTTACCTGTTGCAAGGGTTCCTTCCTTCTCATACCCAGGACATGGTATTCATCCTTGTCAAGTTTCATGAGGTTCCTGTGAGCTTGTTCATCCCAGTTGTCTAGGCAGCTCTGAATGACAGACAGGGCTGCCTTTGCATGGATTCCCTCCCAGTTTGACATAATCTGTTTATCTGATGACATTGTATGCCAACCTTTCCCCCAGTTCATTTATTAAGACATTAAACAACATGGTTCCTATCATACTCCCTTTCTCTAATCCTAATCAAACTCCAGGATTAGGATGACCTAGTAACCAGTACCAGCTGAGCCCAAATGTCACAGTATCATGGCCTCACAGGATGACTGAAGTTCTTGAGGTCACCTACTCCGACCCTCTTGCTCAAGCAGGGCTATCTAAAACCGATTTCCCATGATTATGTCAGACGCATTTCTAACATCTCCAGGGATGGAGACTGCACAACCTCTCTGGACAATATGTCAGTCACCTCACAGTGAAAAAGTGTTTCCTGATGTTCTGAGGGAACCTCTTATGCTTCAGTTTGGGCCCATTGTTTCTAGTCCTTTCACTGGGCACCACCGAAAAGAGCCTGGCTCCATTTTATTTACATCATCTCTTCAAGTAAATGTATGCATAGATGAGGTTTTTCTGATTTTTCTCTAGGTTAAAAAGTCCTGACTTTCTCAGCCTCATTTGAATGTTCTCATTTGAATGATGTGCCAGTCCTTTAATCAACTTGGTAGCCCTTTGATGGACTATATTCAGAATGTCCATGTTTGTCTTGTATGGGGAAGCCCAGAGCTCAGTACAGTACTCCTGGTGTAGCATTACCAGGAATGAGTAGAGAAAATTAACTTTTGAATTTAGATTTTCTATCAATAATCTATTGTAATTTTGGTAGTTTGGTTTGATCCAGCCTATTTGAGACTAAATTTACCTACTTGGAGTTTTCAGTTATGTTATCACATCTTTGCTGTACTATTTGTAGCTTGATCAAGAACTCTACCATAAATTTTTCCTCTTTCATGTATGTGAACATCCAAGTCAAATGATAGCATTCTTTTTGGTATGATTAGGAGACTTAATTTCTTGGCTCTTACCAGATGACATCTTTTCTGGTCCTTTAATTATTTTAATGTATTTCCAATAAATCTCCTCAAAATTTTCAGCTTTATTTCTGGGAGCTGACCACAGAATTACAGTAGCACAATGTATCTTTCCCTTGCTGCTCTTCAGTAGCACTTGCTACTGTGCTTTTCCACTTTGGGCTACAGTGTTCAACTGGGAAAACCTGTTCAGCTGATAACAGGCCTGAATCCCCTAACACTTTTTCATAGCCAGTGCTCCTCAGAAGTGAATCCTCTACCCTGTGGGTATATCCTGCATTGTTTGGTCCCATGGCCACTTTGGTTTTCTCTGTTGCCACACACATGTACTGGGTCCCGATTTGCCGGCTCATTTTGCTGTCCTCTACCAGCCTTCCTCATTATTTAGTCCTCTTCAATTGTTTTCTTTTCCTCAGCCTTTATCATTAAATGATTTCATTCTTTGTTCTAAGTAATTCATAATTATGTTAAGTGCTGAAGAGTCAAAAACCAGTGCTTTCCAAGCTTCACTGGAAATATATCCACTCAGTGACTAGCAATGTTCATATTTGTCATTTGTCCAGCTTCTACTAAGCTTTATTTTTTGACTGCTGTTATCTTACCCCTAATTAAAATGCAATGTTGTATTAAATCGAATTCCTTACAGAAGAGTAAATGTAATACTAGTGGCATATGATTTAACAGATAGTTAATAGAAAACACTAAGTTAGTATTTTAAGATGTTTTCCCTAAGCATATGTTGATTGGCAGTAATTTAATTACTTTTATTTAATTCCTTATTAATTAAGCTCTATATCATCTGTTCAAACTGCTTTGCCATGTATCAATATCAGACTGACAGGTCTCTTATCCAGGTCATTCTCTTTTTTATTTTAAAGTACTGGCACAACATTAGACCTCTTTAGAACAATTGTAAGAATGAGTCCTATAGTGACAGGGAAATAATTTATTTTAAAGTAAATCTTTAAAAGACAGCATATGGAATTGATACAAGAAAACATTGTACAAGAAAGAAAAACATGCAGAGAAATATTATAAATTGGTAGCATTCACAGACATGGTAATATGGATCAAATTTTTAAGGAAATAATTGAACAGATGAATAAAGTAATTAATTTTATTAACCTGACCTACAATTCAGCTTGTATTCCAGGAAAGGGGGTAAACAAAATATTTGGAGTGAAAAGTCCAGAAATCAGTAAGGCTGCATAGGGGGTGCCTCACTGATTTAGTGAGCAGTTACTCAGAAAGCAGCTCTTTTCAAGTCAGAGAAAATTTGCATGTCCTCGTGGTTCACAGTCTATTCTCTAGATGAACATAGTATCATAAATTATAAACACACATCTCTAGTAAAGAGACCCTAGGTAATATATATTGGATATTTAAATACTGAATTACATGTTAATAAAGAAGAAATCTGATATCTGTATTTAATAAAACATCTGATCCTCATGAAACCATACTTCCTAACTGATTAATTCAAACTGCCATATATTTGGGCACAATCACTTGGAGTGAATCTGGCACAAAAATCAAAACAAAAAAGTTTTCTTGAAATAATAGAGTATTGGATTTAGAGGGCACCATCTGGCAGTGATGTAAAGAGATCTGTTCTCGGTAGGGTTTAATTTATTTGTCTTTACTTAATAACTTAATTAATTATTTTATTAAAGTTATTAAAATAACACTAAGTTGGGAAAGAGTTTTTGAAACTCGTGAGGAAAAAATATATGCTTCTTATGATTGCCCAAAAATTAATCAGGAGTTAAAATCTTGGTTTTCCATTTCAATGAGATGGAGCCAGTTACATTCCAGGTTTCATATTTCAATAGGAGAAGAAATATTGGAAAAAAAAAAGAAAAAATATCTGTGAATAAAGATGATAGTGTTTGGAGACTGTAGAAGATGAATTCTTAGAAAATGTTAAAAAGTTCCATACATTAAATTATCTTAAGATAATAAGGAGGTATGTCTTATGGTTCTATTGGGCAGTCGTGAACTAACTAGAATCATGTGTGGCAGTGCCAGTAATGCATGAACTGGGAAAGGTGATAAACACACAGCAGGCAGACAGTGGTGTTTCCTCTCTTATACCTACCTGTCTTCTGATATTCTGCAGTCTTTGTCTTCCTTGATCAGTACGTGAATCTTTACATTTACATTTGATAAACTTGATAATCTTTGCTTGTATGAATTTCTGCTATTGCTAAAGCTTTGGCCTTCACACTCTTGCCCTGCTGTTGGGTAGGAAAATGACCTTTTTTGGCATTTTCAGTCTGCGGTTTGAGTGTTTCATTTGGTGCTCTCTGCTTCTTTAAGCGGAGGAATGGTTATTACTATACTTGCTGATCATGCTTTTGCAAACTTCTGTCTTATCACCTCTTTACTTCTTCTGCAACCCTACAGAAGGCTTGCAGTTCTTAGGAAGAACTTTATTTTATTTACATTTGAAGTAAGGTAAATCAAAAGGGGACAAAATGAAACTCAAATTTTGTAACTATAGAACTGAACGTTGTTATATTTTTTAATATATATTTTTAATACAAAATTTTAGAAAAAAAGATCTGTTAAATTTATGCTTAGAAGGGTCCTGGACAGGCATGGTCTGCATTTAAGAAAATTGCAGTGTGTGTCTTTACAGTCTACAGAGCGATGTGAACAGTGATCTTTATTATGACTTAAAGTTTGAATGGGGTGACACCATAACCTGAAGATGTGTGGAGAGGAGTCAGGTTGCAAGGTTACATTATCAGAGAAATTGAAAAGATGGTCTGGCTATGGGTCCCCATGGTGGACAATGTAGTATTTTCCCTGGCAACTTTTTGGATGGTACCAAGTGCCTCCTGGTATAGGTGTTGTGCAGGCTGGGAGGCCTTAGCACTTCCAGCTGCTTCACTCTTTCCTACATAATGCCCTTCAGACATTTTACATTCCTTGAAAGCTGAAGGATGGTTGCCATTGTCATGGATTTATGCCTAAGAATAGGCACTTTTCTTCAGATCTTTTGTTTTCTAACATGTTTGGATTTTGATCAAGTGTTTTTATATGGTTTCATTTAAAATGCTTGTACCTTTTCAGCAATCAAATATTTCCCAAGTTTTTGTTTTTGTGGGGTTTCGGGTTTTTTTTTTTTTCCATTTGGACAGTTTTTCAGTGGCTATAATTCTCCAACTGTAATTAATAAGGTAGCTTCTATTTTCTCTTAGTTATAAGAACTGAGGAAAAACTGCCCACCTCATAAGGTAAAGGGCCTTTTCTAATTATCCTAAGAACAGCTGAATGAGGAAATACAGTAGTGGCTCCTGTGGCTCCTTCGTGACTCTTCAATAGCAAAACCTTCCTCTTGTTTGCCCTGCCAGTACTTTGCAGATCCTGAGGTGCAAAAATGGGTCCCAAAGAGCTTAAAAACCCCCAAGCTGAGCTATAGACTGGAAAATCAATGTCTCCAAAAGGCAAAGGTAAGCTGGGAGTTTTGTGTTTCTCCAATATGCTTACCTATGTGAGATTTTTCTACAGAAAGATATTAATTTCAAAGCAAAGCATTGAGGAATCTTTGCTTGGACCATAGGGGAGAATAGATGGCTTTGGAGGATGAAACAGGAAGAATGGATTCCTTCTCTCACTGGCAGTCATGCTTTTCCAGGCTATGTTACCTACTCAGCTGAGCTCTCACGAATTGTCCTGAGGATCTGGTGTTATCTGCTATTCCTAAAAGTCATGCAGCACCTCTTGTGGTCCCTTTAGACCCTCAGAAGTCATTAAAGGTTGCAGCTGGAGCACACAGCCCTTCCCTGTGGGAGTTTTCTCCTTCTTTTTTCCTGTCATCTATCTAAGGAGAATGTGAGGATCCTTGAAAAGCAATTCTTGCAGAAATCTTAATACTTGTGCTGCTTTTTGTAGAAAGAAATAAGTGGGAATCTTTCCTTGCTGTTTTATTTGATTATAGTAAAGGTGCAGCAGTATTTGCTTTGTGTTATCCTGTGCAAGTGTTTATTAATCTAAATAATGGAACTTCGGTTATCAGAAAATTCTACTGCCTTCTTAAAGCACTGAAGAAAGTATGAAGTCAGTAGATGCTAATTTTGGGGGGAAAGTCTGGAAAGATTTCTGCCTTACCTTAGCTCAGAAATGGTCAATTTTACTATTAGCTTATTTCCAGAATAGAAAGTATTTACAGAACTATTATTTATCCTATTGAATTGGTATGCAAGTCTGAATTCCGCTTTGTAAAGAAAAGGGTTGTTCCTGGCCTTTAAAATCAATTTTTTCCGAAGAATCAATGTTAAATAACATTAAAATCTGCCTTAAGCTGGATGGTAAGAATAAGTAACTAGAGGTAAACCAGTATAGATAAAATGAACCCTGGACTTAATTGTTACTTTTGTGCCAGTCATAACATGGACTTAACCAGATGAATATGTTAACAAATTGCAGTTAGGACAGTTGTTCAGGTGAAGCTCTGGAAAGGGATAGTCCCTTAGTGCTTTGTTAATATGGTGCTTTTCCAGTAGAAGTTTCCTCTAATTTCTGTTCCTTAAAAATTGTTTTATCCACTTTCTACATACCAATTCTTATCATACTGTTTGGTTTTTTCATACTTTTTTTGTTTAATGGTGTTTTCCATTTGTTGTTTTGATGTTTGAGTTTATGCTTTTTTTATTGCTCGTTATTTTTTCTGTATTTCCTTTTTCTGAGGTGGCTTTGCTTCTATTTTGGGTTTGGAAAAATGGCTCCTTGACCAAGTAACTATTTCTTCATGCTTAAATTGCATCATATCTTTTTTCTTGCCCACAGAAGATCTTGCACTTAACCTGGCATTTTCTCACCTCTCGGTCAAAAACTGCATCATTTCATAGTGAGAAGAGTACATTAAAACACACAATAATAATAATAATAATAAATGTTAATCAAAAAACTGCATGTGTCTTTCTGATTGTGCCAGTGTTGTGGTATTCAATTATGCAATTTTCATTGGCATATTAATCATCTTTTCAACAAACAAGCCAGCGTTAATTAAAGCAAACCATGGATAAAGACATGTTGCCGGATCATCATTCCGTTTATCACAGCGCACAGGCTGGCCGTTAAGTAAATTCTGGACTGTGAGATGAATTTCAATGTTGGCTTCATCTTTTTTGTTGGAGTTTGAATGCAACTCATCTAACAACAACAACAAACTTCAGGCTTCACAAGAGAAAGATGAATTTATTTGTAATTAATGGCAAAAGAAGAAAGATAAAGTAGTTGTATGCTTCTAATGGGAATTAGAGTATTTCAAACTAAGCCATTTTTGAATTTTTTTTCCCCTCTTCCACCACTCCCCTTCTTACCCTACTTCAAGCATCAGACCCCGGAGAGCAAGGAATAAGGACTCCTCATCTACCTTTATAAATATAGGTTTCATTTTAACTTGGGAGCAACTAGTAAACTGATTGACATTAAATATGCAATCTGTGCAAAGGGACAATATGAGACAATCTGTTTTACTGATACATGTATGAAAGAGGTGGAAGGGAAATACAGTTGTATCTTTGAAGTGAAGTACAGTTGTTCTTTGATGAACAATAGTTGCATGCCGATTTTTTCAGACACCTCCCATAGAAAAGGCTTCCCTGCTGCAAGAGTGTACAGTCAAGATCACTTGAATATATTTGTAAGTCTGATAAAACAAGTATTTGTGGGTTTTTCAAGTGTTTATAAGACCATGAGCTTATGGAGGAAAGCACTGGATGCTGCTATATGAATAAGTACTGCTTTGCATAATAATACTGGTTATTGTGCTTTTTAAGAGTTGTTACAGAGACTGTTGAGAGAGCAGCTGAAGGTTTAAGGGTTTCATTCTTCATTTTATTTAGTTTGTGCATTGTTTTATTTGAACAGAAATAGAGTTTGGTGCTTCTACTGTGAAAAGTACATGCTTCATCCAATAAAGACCTGACACTGGCACACAGTGACCTGTTGTTTCTGTTTCTGTCCTGAACTCAAGGCTGATGGGCTGTCTTCAGCACTATTTATCATAAGTATTTTAGTCTAGATCCCTTCAAATATGGGCTCACAAAGGTATAGAATGAGTTTTATTTTAACAGAAAAGTTTGTTTTTAATATGCCTGCTATGAAAAATGTATGGAAGTACTTATGGGATAGATGATCATGTCTTAAATCAGCTTAAGAGGGTCTTGGACAATAGCAGTTAAAAGTGTGCTTTCCTGAATGTTCATAGTAATCTGTAATTTTATCTACCTCAGTCTTCCTATGTCTTTCTGGTAATCAGCTCTCTCAGCTACTTTACATTAGACTGTCTGTACTTGCAATGTAGTCAGAATACACATGGTTCCTAAGAAACAGAGAAATTGATTTGGGAAGAATTGTTATTTAGCTAAATAACAATGGCTTTAATGTAATTAGGTGTGGCTAAGTTAGGAAGAAAAAAGAAAAAAGAAATTAGCAAAACCAATTTAATCCTCATAGCTCTGTGATGCCCAAGTTAGATTATTTCTACAACTTTGAATGCTTCATGTTCATGCTACTTTAAATGCCTTTATGCCACACAGAGAATATGCAAAGTACATATGTACAGATGTACATTCAGAATGGTAAAATCCAGTTGTGACTTTGGCACAAGTACTTAAGAAAGGCAACCTATGTTAAAAAAATCTGCTTTGCCTGCAGTTGCTGCATGTATTGCTGATTTAAAGACATGAGTTTACATAGTCTATCAAACTTGATCATCCTCCACACACATAGTTTGTTAAAACTGCTGGTAATATTTTGTGATCTTCAAAATCTCTTATTTGGACCAGCTTCAGTGAAATCAGATTTGCAGTGCAGGAACAGCGTTCAATACACAATGACTTCTTTAGAGTTCTTTAAATATATCAAATCTTGTTTTAAGTCATAACCTAAGCCTGTTAAAAATATAACACCATGTATCAGATGAATATATTGTAAGGTATTGTAAAAATATTCAATGTATAATGCATTCAGTTGTCTTCCACTGCGCTGTTTTTGTTTGTAAGCATGTGAATCAGTTTAAACCTGCTTTATGGTATAGATCCTTGAAATTAAGCTCATGACTTCTAATAGTTCGGTTCTCATTATAAAGTGAATATTTTCTGTAGCTCCAATAAGATATTTTTAAGGAACAGAGAAAGTTTCATAGGGTTAAAATGGATTCTGGTTACACTGGCTAAATCATTAAATTGTTTCATAAATGGTTAGAGGTAAACAATTGAAAATTAATTCTACTTGAAGTACTATAATGGGTTATAAGGGCATATGGCGTCTCATGGACCCTGGGGTGTGAACTGAAGTCTTGCTCTTCACTCGTTTTGGCTATAAACTGTTTACTGACCCAGCTGTAAACATGTGCTGCCTGTTGAAATGGGCAGTCTCCAGAGTTGGATATGGTATTGGCTGCAGCACAGCTCTCACTTCCATTGTACTGGTTACAGAAAATAAAGTGTAGGTGGCATTTTGATATCTGAGATAAGACCTTAATTTGTCTTTAGTATATTAGATCATCAGAGGAAGTTTATGTTTGTGTTGCAGATCCCTGTGGCTTTGAGGATCTCTCATCAGAAGTTTTGTGCTAGGTAATACACTCATAAAATGGAAAGTAGAGCGGCATTTTATTTTCAGAATCCATTAAGCTGGGAAGTGTATTTTAGCTTATCAGATCAGAAACCTTCCTCATTACTTTTGAGTATTGTGAGAATGGAAAATTATGGTGATGGTCAAATGAATAGTCTAATTCATGGTAAAAATGGGAAAACTGTATAATGCTCTTTTTGATTTATTGGTAGAGACCACCAGACTAAAGTGCCATCTTGCACTCATTCCTAAGCAGGGTTATATTGCATTTTATTATTTACCACACTATCAACACTGACTAGTAAAGATCAAAACTATTGATGATTGTAGAACTGCTGAAGTAACTTTGTTTTGTTAACAACAATCTGAAATTAGTTAAGCAACACTGTAATATAAAGAAATCAGCACTCTAATTAGTGTTAGAGAAGTGATTTCATATAGTTGTCACTTATTATCATTTTGAGTCATAAATATCCATATCATTTATTATAACCATATCCTGTTCTAGGTCATAGTTACCACTAAGAATCTGATTTGCATGTATAGTTCAGAAGAACTGTCATGTTTGGAAATGCTTTTGGAAATGGCAGAAGTTAGAGGTTTTAAAGGAACTTACATAAAATCGTGCTACATGATATAGTACATTATTGAATAAAAAATAACTTTTGTTCTATGGATGAAGTATTTGCAGTTTTAGTGTAGTGTGAAATGGTTTTGAACCCTTCTGATGCAACAAGGTAACAAAAATCTGTCCTAAGAATTTTATGAGTCTGCTACAAAAATAGGAGCAGTATAAATATCATGTAAAAGTGTCAGCTTCTCACAGTAAATTGAAAAATAAATAAGAAAATAAAACATGCTCATTTTTTGGCATATTTAAGTTATTACTTGACAGTGGCAAACAGTGAGTGCTTGTTAGATATCATCAATTGGTTAGAGATATGTAAATGAATGAGTTCTCTGCACAGAAAAGAATTATTATATCGTTTCACTGAGAATAATTTTGGTGTACAAATAAATACTCCGTCTCTCCTTTGCCCCAAATCCTTTGTATATTTGTGCAAACATTAAAATTAGCGTATATAAATGAGTGCAAAACACAGGTAGATGACATTTGGGTTTCACAGTGCCTTCACATGTTATTGGTGTAAGCCTGCAAAAAGAGCAGCAGCTGCCAATCAGGTGTGTTCATCTCGCAGAGAGAGCTTGTGCTCTTCTACCTTTTGGAATATTCATTCATACACAATGCAGGCAGAATGAGACGCTTGTTTATAATTTTTCATCATGGTTTCATCATATGTGTCAGCATAAAATACTGCACTGATGCAGTTTTGCAGTGTATATTTAAGATGTAATAAGAAGTGAAATGAGAGCTGACATTTTTCCCATATAAACAGAAACTCATCTGTTTCATTGAAAAGGTGGGCTTCTGCTTGAAAATGCTGGGGCCTGTTGAAATAAGTCTTGACAGTTAGTGAGGAGAATAATTTCATTTCCCTTGTTCAGACACTCTTTCCAAAGGGTGAAAGTTGCCTCCTGTGGGAGTGTTTCCATGCATAATTTCATCCACCTGTCCTGTTTGTAACACAGTTAGTTTGTGAGATCCTTGGGTGATAATATGGCATGTTTTTCATTTTCATAGCACTGAGTGATGCCTGGCAAATGAAAGGGCAGACATTTCTTCAGAAAGCAAAGAAAACCCCGATCCTCAAAACCTTATAGAGTGTGCAGCATACAAGGCCAGTTGGGGGATATCAGTGCATCAAAGGAGTCTGAGTGTAGGCAGCTTTGGGGGGGCAGGACCCACCTCAGTTCATTTGGGTTGAATATTATGTGTAGCTGGAGACAGTCTTACAAATATCCCAAACAAGCAGGAAGAATGT
This sequence comes from Lichenostomus cassidix, assembly GCF_008360975.1. Lineage (NCBI taxonomy): Eukaryota > Metazoa > Chordata > Aves > Passeriformes > Meliphagidae > Lichenostomus > Lichenostomus cassidix. The sequence continues at coordinate 132,903,354 of NC_139482.1, forward strand.
AAATGATTCAGTGTGGTGTGAAGGGTTGGTAGGAGAAGGTGCTCCGGGCTGAGGTGCAGTGTTTTCTGCCTTCCTTTTTTCATACATTTAGGAAGATTTCCTGAAGCCATCGATTTAGGGTCTGACAGTTAAAAGCCTGAAGGACAATTTCATACTTGCTGCTATCCTGCCCTACATTCTTTCTGGATTAGTTCAGTAAAATTATACTTTGCTTTCTGGTTCGTTTCTGCCTTTGAGTATCAGTAACAAATAGTCAGGTCCATTTTAAAGTATTTTCATTTGGCAAATAAAGGTGCACCTTTTTATGCCTTTCCTGTAGAGCTTTCAGTGTAAAAGTGCTATCTTGATCTAGTACTAGTTTATGGTACTGTAAATGTGGGAATTTTTCTTCATTCTAGAGCTGCAGTAAATTAAAAAGCATGGTACATATTTTCATCCTCACACCCAATACATACATTGGCCCTGGAATTAGAGAGCCTGTAGATCTTTTTTCCTTGTGTAAGAAAAGATGACATAAAATGTATTTAAGGAGTGAATAATATTTTTTTTTCTTTTTCATAGTGCTCTTTTGGTATCCAGACTGTTATTTTTGTCCAAAAATAAGGTTTTTTTTTTCTAGTACTCACAAGGAGAACTAAAAGGTGGAAATCATAAAGCAAATACTAATTTTAATTTGATTTTTTCTTTGCATCTTTTGAAGTATTGTACACTTTCAGCTATAAGTATGGCATAGCTTGCATCCACCTGCTTTCTTCTTAATAAATAACCATGCTTGACTACTGCTGGGTTGAGTAGCAGACCCTTTGGTTTGTTGGAGGGCTAGGAGGTGCCTTCACACCCAGAGCAGTCATTGCATTTGTAGGGTAAATGCAATGACACCACAGCAAAACCAAGGACACATCCAGCACAGTGTCATTGAGCAGAGTGTTCTCTCAGTTACAAGGTTCTGAGTGTGGCAGGCTGTAAATGTATGGGCAGGGGGAGCCTGCCAGGCCTGCCTTCCCCGTGCAGGCCTGTGGCAGCCATGCCCAGTGCCGTGCTGAGCTCTCCAGGCCTGCTGTGCTCCGAGGGGAGGCTGCAGTCCGCAGGCCCCTGCCGGGCCGGCCGGCTCCATCCACAGCGGGAGCCACAGGAGCGCTGCCTCAGCCTCTGCGGTGCGGGGGCCACAGGGGAGAAGCAGAAGTGGATGATGGCGCTGCAGGAGAGACACGTCTTCCTAAGGAAGGAAGGCAGGAAGGCAGGAAGGCAGGCCTGCAATTTGTAGGAGCTGATAAGAGGAGGGAGGCTGGTTTGCCACCGCAGGAGCACCAGTTTACCCATGAGCTGTGCAGACCTCTGAGCTCAGCCGTCACGTCCAGCAGGGAAACATCTTCCTGCATGCCACGTAAAATCCCCGTGGATAACACAAGAGGCCTTTTTAGGTGCTGCTGGAGCACCAGTCTGACCAGTAACACACAGTTCACTGAATCGCTAATTCCAGTTGGGAAGTTATCTGCTGTCTCTAGCAGTGAAATCCTGACTGATAAGCGAAGAGGCTCATCTGCTGGTAGCAGAGCCTCCAGTTTATCAGTGTCTGACCAGCTCATAAATCAGACTGGTGTCTGTTTTTATTTTGTTTTATCAAAATTTATTTCTATCATTGTAACAGTTAATACTTTAATAAGAGAACTTAGCTGGGAACATTAGGAAGTTAGTTAGAGACATTTTGCAGGCGCTTTTTCCCTTGTCAGTGACAAGGTAAGGTAATCCTATACACAGGCTGCTATTGTGAGATGAGAAACTGGCCTCCTTCACTGCCAGAGACCAGATGCACCTCTCTCTATCCTAATCTGTAAACGACTTAAAGGAGCCTTATCTCGGGGCTCTTCTGCTTCATTTCATGCTTGATTTACTTTAATTTGTCTGATAGGGCACAAGGATTTGGAGACGGCCCATCTTTCTGCAGAAAATGTTCAGATTTTTTTTCCTTGGCATTGTTGTGTTGGGGGTTTTGACTTTTTTTATGTGGAGGAAATCTTGCTCCAGTGCAGCAAGCTGCTTGAGTGTGTTTAGATTTAAGCTACCCCAGCAGAAAAGAGTTTGTGAAGTGGTATGATTGTGTGATGGGCCACATTTACATTGAAATCACATTATACGATATATCTGGACTCCTGAAGGGAGCAGTGCAGTGGAGCGCTTGTGCCCACAAGATACTTTGAAAGGGCTATATATAGTGGCAACAATTGATACGAGATTTTACAGGAGACTTTATAAATATGTAAATGGGTGTTATCTGATTGGGTTCTTTGGCTACACATCTGTACCTCAAAGGAAGTGGAGCTGTGAGAACTACCAGGAAAACAGTAGTTTGCATTCTAAGTAAGGCTGAGAAATAGAAATGTCTCACAGGTTGACAGCGGGTCAGGGTGGAGGTGCTTTGCATACTTTGGAGGTAAGCCTCTTTGATGTGAAAGCGATCTCTTACTTCCACCAGAAAGGTAGAATTACCATGAACAATTTTCATTTGTTTTATAACATGGCTTAGATCAGGAGCCATTGACCTTTAGCATTCCTTGTTATTTCTTTAAATTGCTTATGTGATATGGCACTGGGGGGAATTGCCTTTACGTTTTTTGCATTTTAAAAAATGTACTTTCAGTGACCCATGGGAGAGAAAATAAAGTCTTTGGTACATTGATCCCTTGATTAGTTATTTCCTAAATGAAAATGGAAATACTGTTAAAGCAGTAATAATGCTATGTCTTAATAGTTGAGAAGTCAATAAATGGCTCCCATGTGCTTCATTAAAGTTCTTAATGAAGCCATTTTTGATAGCTGAACTTTACATTATCTCTGCTTTAGTCAGATACATTTTAGGGAGAAGGAGGCAGTAATTTGATGGAAAATGGTTTTCTTGTTCACTCTAGTAACTATATTGCTAAAATCCTGTGTATCATAATGCCGGTTTTATAGGGCCATGCAAAACTCATCAATCGTAAATATGGTTATTCATAGCCATACTTGGAGAATATTTTTTTCTGGCAATTATTTTATTTTATTTTATGTATTTATGTAATGGTGTAGTCATATGTTAATAAAATGTAGCATTTTTTCATCAGTGTTTCAATATTGCTATTTGCAGGATATTCTAAGTATTTCTTTAAGCCTCACTGCAGTGGCAGCCTCTTCTTTCCTTTACACCCTTATTGTAGCAATTCTCAGCCATTTAATTCCTCCCTCCTCCTCCTTGCACTGAATTACCAGCCCTGACAGAGCCCTTCATATTTTGACAGGAAGGATTTAGTGTCTGAGATGAACACACCATTCAGCAATGAGCTGAAAAAGGGTGTGAAAGGCCTGTGGGCTCCTCTTTTGCCTTTCATGAACTCTTCTACAGCCAGTAGAGTGGATTCCATGTGTGATCCCTTACCCAATAAATATGAGAAAGGAAATCTGAGTTAGATCTTGCATGTCTTCCTAATGGGGTCTTCACCATGGTGAAAGTTGTTTCCCTGGATTACTTGAGCGATATTATATTTATTGTGTTATCATAGCTAAGTCTAGTACTTATCATACAGGAAAGAAATCATAAACACATTGCAACTATGTGTTCTTTATTATACAAAGCAAACAAAACTCTCTTTTCACAAATTTTTAAAATAGTTGATGTGAAAACCAGATGGATTCTCAGACATAAAAGCATAATATAAAAAATGAGAATATTAAGTTATTTCCTCTGTGACACTGGCCAGCTCCCTGATGCCTAAAATTTGACCTTGATTTTCCAGTTCCCTGTTCTGGGTATCTATGACCTGGTTTTCACTGGTAAAGGACTTCACTGGTGGATTAGGAATACATTGGAAGTGAAGTTCAAAAGTGAAGCCCAACCCGAGCGTCACAAAACTGAAATACTTTCAGTTAGGTTTGATATATTGTTTTTATTAACCATGAAAGGAGGCTAATATTAACTTCATATATTAATAAGATTTGATTTTTAATTCACTTTTATATTTCCAACATTTTGAAATCTTCTGGTAGAAAATATGGTTAATACATACATTATTGAAACTGTAAATAGAGTGTGACCCAGCACATGTGCATTCCAGTTGACTCTCAGATAAGTACCAAAATGTCCTAATGAAGGCAATGTATTGAAACACACATGTGTAAACTTCTATTTTAGCAATTTAATTTTAGTAGGTGCATGCTTTTCTCTAACATTTACTTCAGCTGAACATGTTTACAGTACTATAAAAGAGAATTCTTTTCATTTCAATTTATAGAGACATATTTTTGATCCAACCAATAATAATTGAGAAATAAATGAATAGAAATAATAAACAGAAATAAGAAAAGGGTAAAAAAGAAGCTGAGAAAAACATGAATTTCATCTAGAAGATGAAATTAACAATTAAAAAATCAATTCCACAGAGAACAGGCTTTTTTTGCTCCTTTTTTTTTGCTGTCTTTTTCACAAAGTAGACTATGTTGGAAATGGATAGTAATGTAATATAAATCAAAATGGTCATTAAACTGGTTTTGAGTTTTTTTATCAATAATTCTGTATGGTGCTTCCAATATAATCTCAAGGTCTGAACAGAGTGTGGAAGAAAAGTCTGAAGAAGCTGAATACACATAATACATCCTGATGTAGGTACTCTACATAGAGCTGTTGTATTAAACCATCCATGTCCATTTAGGAGAAGGAATTACTGACACCATTTTAGAGAGCAGGAGTTGGATGACTCCCCAAGGTAAATGGCTTGTCAATGCTCAATTTGTTGGAGGTACACAACAGAAAAGGGGATACTGTTTCTCTGAGGGTTTTTGAGGATATTCTTCATGAACAATTTAAAACACTGGCTTTACAGTGCTGTATTGAATGTACTTTTTTCTTCTGAGTAATGGTTCAGACTTGTATGCATTCTTAGTTAATGTCCATGGGAAGACCTCTGATCAGTTGGCTCAGCTCAGTGGATTTTATTAATAGGTAACTATTTATTGTAAGTGTGTTGAAAATACCAGCAAGAAGGAACGATAGACCTGGCTAACATGAAAGCTCTTTAAAAACACAGAAATGGTGAATTAAAATTTTCATCAGATGGAACTAACTTCCCATATAAAATATTTTCCAAGGCTTTTTCTTTGAATCTCTGCCTCTACTGATATTTATGGTTTCACTAAAATGTTCAGGTAGAGAAATACCTGCCCTCATAAATCATTTGCAGATAATACTGGTTCAGACACTCTCTGTCCAAATTGATAATAGATATCTGATTCAAAAGAAATGTCTTGTTTCTCAAAAGTTCTGTGGAGGATGCTGGAAGACGGTAGAGCAAAAAAAAAGAAAAAAGAAACCAAAAACCCAGGCAGCAAAAAGAAAGGAAAAAAAAAACACCTCAGACAACCAAAGCAACAATATTAACCCTATTTTTAATTTCAATTTCATTATTATCTGTTACACTAGTTGGCAGAAGTTGGCAACAGGGTGAACTACATTAGGATTGTTTGATTTGTGATTTTATAATTCAGACCACTTTCAAAAAGCTGAACTCATGTCTCGTGTTTATATTGGCAGATTTTTGCCAAATCAAGAAATAAAAATGTGCTATAAGTAACATAATAAAAATAGTAATATAATAAAAAAAGCACCCAAAATTGCCCAGTTTGGAGCAGTGTGAACTCCTACCACTGCACTGTTTTCCTGTTAGAAAATGAAAATGCAGCTGTTTACTTTTTTCTTTTTTTTTTTTTAATGTGCATTTTTTAATGAAACCTACTAAAGTATTTAGAGTCTGGGGGGGAAGTTTTGGGGTTTGTTTTTTTCTGATGTGTTTACTCTTGCTGATGTCTCTTGCTCTTGCTTTTGTACTTGTACTCTTATCCTGTGACTTGATGGATGTAGGATCAGAGATGGTATAAATTCAAATGCTTAATTATCACAAAAGTGATTGGGTATTGAGGAATATTTACCTTATCTTATTCATATCCCTGTTTTGGAAGAGTTTTGGGCAAAGTCTGAACTTTGTGGGTTTTGTTTTATTGCCTTATTTGCCAATAATTTGGTTTCCAATGTGACACTCATAACTTCTGAAGAAGCAGTTGGGCAGGGCTATGCAAAGGAGATAAGAAGCATCTCAGTCCACGGGCTGAGGAAAAAGGAAGGGGAGGGGAAAGGCGAGTGGAAGCTTTGCTTGAACTGCACATTGTGCCTCTGTAGCACAGGCTGGCCTCTGTAGACAACAATTATGCAGTAAATTCTTGGGACAGCCAAGGACAAGTCTAGAATGTGGTCTGATAGCTTTAAAGTCTTGGTATTTTGAATTCACTATACAGTCTGTATGTTAAAATTGCAGTTTAACTTCTTTTGTGATTTAGATACAATGCTTACATGTTTTGCTTATTTTGTCCTCCAGAGCCCCAAATCTCTATAGTTTTACACATCTGTCATGCATAACGAATTGAAAGTATGTGTGTTGATTTGCTGGAAACGAGTCATGCGCTAAAATCATGCAGATTCCTTTGTGTTCTTATAACAACAAAACTGGTATGATTAGAGATGAAAAAGTAGGTGGATCTGGCCTTGAAAGAGGTGCTCTAAATCCGAACAAGCTGTATGAAATAGCATTGTCACAAAGGAAAATTGAAAAGTACAACAAAAGCAACTTCAGGCTTCAGAAGTGTTTCTGTTGCAGGTAAATGTTGCTGTGCAGTCAAAAGCTTTAAGTGCCACAGGTCTTCTCATGAAGATACCCTGGGACATTTTCAAAAATTTTCGTGTCTCATAGATATCTGTGTCCCAAAACATCCTTGTCACAGAGACGCTTTTAAAACTTTCCATTGGTTGGTATTTAAGGATTGACTCATGGATATCGACCCTTTCTTTCACAGAAAGGACTATGGCAAAGCAAGATTTTAAGATGATGTAAATCAGCATAACACCCTTCATCTGCCTGGGCTTTGATCTAGCTATAACTCTGATTTGTACCAGGTGATTATTTAGTTCTGTACCCACAAAAATATCGCTTAAGAATAAACTTGTTGAACTGCAAATCAGTGGTATAGGGACAAACAGAACATGACACTATTTAAGGAGAGCAATCCTATCCTGCAGTCTTGAATATTAAAAGACAATAACAAGATAAATAACTATGTGTGTTTCCTAGCAGCATTTTATTCCATTTTATGTCTGAGTAATTCCTTTCACCTCACTGGACTTTTGATTTGTATGAGTGAAGATGAGAAGGCCAGTTGTGTCTCTGGTGAAACTGCAGCATTTTGAGGGAGTTCAAAAGCTTCTTTTCTTTCCCCATACTTCTGCTATTTTATAAATCAAGCATATATTCCCTAATGTAAAGTGATATACATTTATCAGATTATCTGCCTAGCACAGGAAAAGTTACTTTTTTTTCAGGGATTAAATCTGTAATTGTTTCAATGATGGCTGAGGGCTCTTACCATTTATTTAGGTGAATGAATAACAATTGGAATTCGATTTATAAAATAGTATCTTCTTCCCTGCATGAAAGATGAAAAAATAATTTCTTTGATGACAGTCTTGGCAAGCTGTTTCCATTTCAGGTATCTTCCAGGTTTTTAGGTGTCATTTTTCACCTCAATGTTTGTTTGGTTTTCATAATAGAAATAGTTTCACCAAGTAATATTAGAAACTTTCTAAAATTATAGGGTGCTATCTTCTTCAACTATCTTTGCAATTATGATACGGAAATATTGCATCAGCAACTTTCTAAACATAGTATGCAGTGGTGACACGAGTTAATTGAACAGTTAGGAGATAATGCAGTATCATTGACACGATTTACTATGTAATTACCATTGTTTCCAGTGGAGTTATCATGTCGCTACCACCTAATATCATATGTTATTTTGTGATAACTGTGAAATTTACTTATCATCCTGTTTTGAGAGACTCTGCTGGTCTTAGACCAACCCCTCTCCACCAAAGTTAAATAAAAGAGCTGTGTAATAGAGTGACCTGCCCACCGGCTTTGGAGTGTGGCAATTAAATCATAGGTCTTACAGTAAGGCTTTGAAAGAATACATTGCTAAATTCATTCAGAGTCCTGGATATTTAGCTTCTAAATATTCTTTCTTGCTGCAAACATCTGTCCATTTGAATGAGTCTGGCAGTGCCTTGAAAACATGAGAAGAAATGCTATATAATTCAGCAAAACATTTCAAATGTCTTACTTTTAACATTAATATTTTTAAACATTTTTGTGCAAGGGAGAACAAAAATGTTTATATTTTAATAGCTTACTATATCCACCTTACTAATTTTTTTCTTAAATTTCATAATTTAGTTATGATCTGAGATTTTGCATTCATTACCAAGCAGTGATTTGTTTGAAATTTCATCTCAGTGATTTTTGGAAGTTTCCAAACAATGGGAAGATCAGCAAAAACTTGAAGAACCATGACTGCCCTTGTTAATTGAAGTAGAAAGTAATAAGAAATAAGAAAATAGAAATAAGCATTCTGTTTTATTTTAATTTGGGTCTTTTATATTTTTTTTGTGACAATCTGTCTCCAGATGAAAAATTTCATAATTTCATAAATAGTTCAAAATCTATAGTTTTTCTTCTTACTTTTTACTTGTGCAACTGAAACTTAAGGTGAATATTAATTCAGGGTCTGTTATCTGCTGCAGTATATTGATAAGCATTTACATAAACTAATATCCTGTGTTTGTGCATCTAAAAATTATGTTGAAGCAGTCAGTCTTATCATCATTAGGCTTGTTTCAAGGTTTTAGTTATTTTTGTTAGAATTAAATGTGTTCATTTCAATGTAAATGATTAACTTCTCATTTTATTTTCATTTTAGAGTTCTTCTAGTTCACATAATGTGTCTTTTTCCTCATTGGCTCAGTAATTGCATTAATGTTAACAGTCAAAACAAACCATTTGAGCTGTTAAACACATTGTATGTAGGAGTAGCAGAGTAACCTGAGGGCTCCGGTAAATTCATCTGTCATTTCTGGAAACAAGCTTTTCATTTGTTTTTATGAAATAAATTAAATTGACTTCTTGTGTCTGAATTTAACTTCTGTACTACAGGACAAATAAAATATGTGAGTATTAATGAAGGGGTTCTTGAGAATAGTGTACCCTGATATCTTCTCTGTTGTCTTCTGATGTGGTAACTTAGTCTCATGTGCATTTAATTCAACTAAAACAGGCATTTAGTTCTACTAAGCAGACATTGGTTGTACTAGTTAGCACCAGACTTTGACTACAAATATTCTCTCTCTTATTCAACATAAAGTAGAAGGGTACATTTTTTATTTTCTCTTTGATAAAGTGATATGGAAGCATTGTGGAATTTTGTGTCTGTCTGTAAATGCTACAGGAAGTTCCCTCTGCTGAGTGCTCGCTTGTACACTGCCCTGGTGATTGTACACAATTGCATGCTTCAGCATAGGTTTGCTGAATGAGCATTGGTTTGGTGAATGAACAGTAAATCAACTGATCTCTTGTGTTAGAGGTTAAGACTAAAAAATAATTTAATAAAAACAAAACAAAACAAAAAAACCAAAAAAAACAAACAAACAAAAAACCCTAAACGACAACAACAAAAAAAAAACCAACCCAAACCAAAACAAAAATGCACAAAACAGAACAAACAAAAAAACAACCAAAACCAAACCAAACCCAGGGAACAAGAATACATGGGCAAGAGTACTAAACATCAGGAGTCAGCGGCACTTTGTAGCTAATGAGGGAAAAATATTTTACCAGTTCTGCACTACCATGCTAACCTTTACTTTCCGTGTATATTAGGTAAGAAAAAGCTTTGAGGAGACTGTAGTGCTTTTCTTCCAAAGTGCAGGATTTTCTCTCCACATCAGTTTTAGATGGTATCTGTGATCAAAGGGACATACACTGTTCATATGCTTCCTCTGTACTTCAGAACGAGGGGTGACCTGGAGGGTGTATAAGTGCCCTTGTGTGGTTGCCTGGAAACTTTGGCCCACACAAGTGTCAACTTTCTTTCATGGTTATAAAGGAAGACTGAGCCTCACAGAGAGCTTTAGTCTTGGAGAAAAAAGGTCCTTGTGTGTTTTAAAACAAGTGTCTCACCAGGAGATAATGGTAGAGCAGTGGGTTATAAATGATGTATTTTGTTCACTTTGCCTTGATAATGGCACAAGGGAAAAAAAGTTCATCGCTCTCTTATCAAAATACTGTGACATTTCTCCTTCAACTGTAAAATTTCCTATCACATTCCTCTGCTGCAACAGCAACTAAATTTACTCAATTGTAGAGACTGCATAACCTCTCATCAAAAAGTGTCCTTTTTTATTTCTTCTTTTCTCCATGCTTACACTTCAGGAGAAGCACCAAGGTTGCTGAAATTACTTTTTGCAGTGAAGGAAATTTGCTATTAAAGAGTTTATGCATTAGCTACTGAGTACTGTACAATACCATGCAGGCTCTTTTTCTGTCTTGGCTAAAGACAGCATGACATTTTCTGTTTTCTTTTTGCACTGATCACGTTTATGCTTGAAGATATGCTTTATATGCAGCAAATTAAAAATGAAGGTGGACTAATTGCTGAAGACCAAAATCACTGCAAAACAGTTGCACTTCTCTTGAGTGACAACTTAGTTCCAGTCAGTACAGACTGCTGTTCGAGAAGAGATGGCATTTTTTGTTCCTGCAAACAAATATCTTCATGTAGCACTTCCAGTTTACAAAAGTGCAGGTCTGTGTGTTCTACTCCATTGAGGTTTTGGCTTGCCACATGCCCAAGGTATGGCTCTGAAACTGCACATCTCTGTGCTTTGTAAGGGATGGGAATGGCTGTGCAAACGCAGCTGTGCTGTTTGGGGGCTGTTTCCTAAATGCCTGTTCAAAGCCAGCTGAAGTAAATGGGAAGTGGCATCAGTGGGTTTTGGATAAGTTATGCCTTTGTCTAATACAGAGGACCAGTATGGTACTGCATGTGGTAGACTCGATTTCATCTGCAGAAGTTGGTGTACAATCACTTATAGAACTATGGAAAACTATAATCACAAGGGACTGTTCTGTTTCCGTGGCAGTAATGGCAGACATCATAAAATGAAGTGTGTAAATCCAAAGTGTATGTCCATTTACATTTTGACAGCTGTTAGTATAACAGTACTAAAAAATCAGTAGTGAAATGTGAAGCTCTGTGAACCAGATTCCCATAGTGGAAGTTCAGTCATGCTGCTTTTACTCCATATTTTGCCCGCACCAGTTTTTAGCATAGATATATCAAAGAATATTAAAGAACTGCAGCATATTGCTATAAGTAACTGAAATGTTAACAAAAATAAATACTATTGCTCAAATGCAGAGGTAAACCTCAAAATGGAAACATGTCTAAGGGAAAATAAAGTTTCGTGTGCATGCAGAGGGTAGCCTTGAGTCAAGACTGCAGACACAAAGACATTTTATTGCTTTAAACAGAGAAAATACTGAAGAACAGCTACAATGGTAATGTAATGATTGACTCCTTACAATGGATCCAGCTCAGAGGTACAATGTTCTCAGAATTAATCTCCAGAGACATCTAGAGGATATGTGACATTCCCTGCAGGAGTTGGGGCTGCCTCCTTCAAAAACAGACTTCTAATAATGAGTAAAAAGCCCATGCATTAATAATGTCCAATTACCCCAATACCAACTGATGGTAATGTGGATAAAATCCTATGTATGTGTAACTGTGTTCTATGCCTGGCATGTAAATGTTCTCTTTCAAGCAATTATGACTTCTCTTGTATTTCAGAGAAGAGTACTACTGACTGGATTATCATTTGGGAGAAATTAAAAGTGGAGTAATGTTCTATGATCTATATGATTGGGTGTGAAACTGGGGATAAGTGAAAATTCAATTGATGTTACCTACTTCTCTTTCATTCTCACATGGGAATCTAATGGAAGATATATTGTCTTTAATCCTAGTCTGTTGAAACACAAGCTCACGGATGGACTGTTTCTGAGATGCATGACATTATTTCTTTATTTTTCAAGAGAAGACACAACCATCTGTTGCTATTGAGAAATAACAAAGGATATTTTTATAAAAACTACACTTTTATTAACATTATGACTCAAGAAAAGCTCTTGGTTCAAAATTTTGTGTTGAAAGAGTGAAATTACATAGTAATTGAATTTTTATTTTTATTGGAATGGCCAGTGAAAACATTAGTGTACCCAAGAAATCCCCCATTCCTTTGCACAAACAGTCTTTGTTTCAAAGGACAAGGGTCAGTGGGACAGTGTGTTCTCATATTAATCAATAAATGTGTGTTTTATTACCTATAAATGTATGCTGAGATCAACTGGGAATTTTGCACATGTGGCATCGTGCTAAGTTAAAGAAAAGTAACAGATGAAGACTAGAGGCTGGCCTTAACTGTACTGTTTACTGATAGTGCTATGATGCCACACAAAAATCTACAAGTAATTTTTACCTTGAAAGTAATTTTAAAAGGTCTTGAAATTAATTTAAACTTACTGCGAATCAGACAAAGTAACTTGGACACTACAGTTTCAAAATTTGATTGCCATCTCCAGGCTAGGTAGTGTGAAATGCTAGGGAATGAGGCAGGAATCCAAAATAATCATATTCTGGAGTAATAAAACTGTGAGTCTGAAATGCAGAAGCATTCACTGTGCCTTTTGAAGGCATGTTGTAAGCAGCAAAATGGGAAAACTGTAGCATCAAAATTCAGAGACTGAGGTAGGTGTAGCAGCACCATACTCTCACTGTGGTACAGCTCCTGATTAAAAAGCAGTTTCTTGAGGCTCTTTGGTTCCAGGTTCCAGAATTGAAACAGGGACTAAATGTGAGTAACTGTCACACTTGTGACAATTCAGTGGCTTTAAACATGGTTTGAGGCTCTGGCAGACAACCCAAAATTGTCTATTGTAATACAACAGACAGAATATCAGAATAACATTGGTTTAGCATACTGGTGCGTAGCTAAATGAGAAGAGAAATGCAGATGTCACCAAGAGGTGAGAGGTACTTTTTCACCTTTGCATGAACAGATAGGTCTACATAGAATAGATGTAGTTGCTCAGTATTTTGCTTGATTGCATTTGGTGATATTATTTATTTCATGTGATTGAGATGCAAAAAAAAGAGTAATCTGTGGGATAGTCTGACCTGGATCTGGTCAGTGTGCCATGTGTTCTTACAGGATACCTGGGGACAATATTCATTTGGAAATGTGAGCTGTGGGAATCATTGTGCTTATCTTTTTAAGGCTATAGAGACTCCTCATTTTTTGGGAGGGCCAACACAAAATGGCAACTTAAAAGTAGATTTTACTTTACTATTTTTCCCAAGAATATGAAAAGTATGAGCTCTTTAAAAAAACATTTCTTGCTTTTCATACAAAGGTTTTGAATAGCTTCTTTGGTTTGTTTTACAAAAATTATTTGGTTTAAATTTGTTCTCTGTAATCTATAAAAAGTGTACGATGGCTACAGACTATAAAAAGGGCACTTTTATGATGAAGAGATGGAAGGAAGTAAGATTACAAATCCTGCAAGGAAAAAGATTTTTTTCTGAGAGCACTGTAAAATTAACAAGTGAATATTTACCAATATAGAAAATTAAGAAATACATATTATTTAGAATGTTACCTAGAATCTTTATATTTTAGTCAAATATTGATAAACTGGTACGCAAAGCTTTATTCTCCAGATGCATCCAGTTTAAATGCTTGGACATTAATTATGCCAGACAGTCAAAACATGGTCTGGTGCTATATATACATAGCATTCTCTAAATTACAGTTTATTAAAAGTGTTACTGACTAGCCAATTGGGTGTTGCCAGAATTGAATGACATCTGAAAGACTGGGATAAAGTGCATGTGAAAGAAAAAATTGGAAGGAATTGCAAACTTCATTGGGACAGAAGCTGTGCAAAGATACATAGAAAGGATAACTGTAAAAGGGAAAGTGAACTTAAGAAAAACATAAAATAGTCAGCCTAGAGAACTTTGAAAGCATATGTTGAGAAGAAGTTAAACATGCATTTGTTATTTGATTGTGAGATGAGCAAGTCATGATGTTTGTTGCTACTTGAGCTGGATACATTTTTATTAGAACTTTTTTGATCTATTTGCTGTCAAGTGGTCATGATTGCTGAATTCCATTTTACCTACATATTACAGCATGAAATTACAATACATTGCATGAAAGGAACAAAAATAAGATCAAAAAAAGAATTTCTAATGGATTTCCATGCAGTATGCAGTATACTGATGTACTGAATTCAGGGTCCATGGTACTGTTTGGGTAATTACAGTAGTGCTTAATTTTAGGGTTCTCTGTTATTTTGGAAACCAGGAGAAAGGTCTGAGGAGGTGACACTAAATATGAATGAGAAGGAAGAAGAAAACCAAAAGATCCTTGTGAAAAAGAATTTATACTGTGTGTAGTGGGAATAAACTTTTTGTTTATGGTGTAAAGGAACGTTTTGTCCTCGTAACACTAAGGAGGTTTGATAACAAGAGGTGTGTTAGGGTGATGGAGCACAAAACATCAGACAAGGTAAAAAGATAAGGAATCACTGAAGGAAATGGAGACACACACTGCTTTTACTCCTGCATTGCCTGTGTGCACACCCTTGTCCACCCACATGCTCCCAGAAAAGAGGAGGGAAAAACATACTGGGACCCACTGTAAGTGGCTCCTCTTTTTTCTCTACACTTGTATTCATACGTAAAACAAAATATGAAGCAGGGGCAGGGGTAAATAGCCCATATAACCATTCTCCTCTCCCTACTTCTGGCCCATCTTCTCCCAGTTGTCTTTCTAGTAGATAAGCTAATTTACAACATAATTATTTTCTCTAATTAGTATGTGCAGCACAGGAGAACGAAAATCACTTAGTACAGAAAAATTATGGTTTAGGGTTCAGATATGTGAACATGCTGTTGTGGGTTAGCAAGTTCCGTACATTTAACTTCTGTCTATTAGTGTGCTTTAGATTGTGAATTCAGAGGGATTTGACTCAATCCTTTGACCAGCATTCATTTAGTCAGCCTCTGTATTCCCTTCTACAAGTTATAAGCCTCAAGCCCAGCACACATCTGCATTTAGTGCCTTTAGCAAAGAGATTTAAAGCCTCAAAAAATATCATTATGTACAAGAGGCATGCAGGGTGGGTGAGATAAAATAATTGGTAGCAACATTTCTCCATTGGTAAGCAAAGGCCAACACAGCAGTTTAAACCCCAGAGCCCTTGGGCAGAACCCTAGAAAATGTTCTGTTATTAGTAATGCCTTTTGGTGGGTGAATAAATGAACTCCTGAATGGTCTTGGTATAACTGCTGTGAGTGTAAACATATGTGAAAAGAGAGAAAGCAATCATATAAAACCCATGATGACTGGAATTTGTTGTAATTTCTTCTTTTAAAATATTTCCACACATTAAATGCAACTTTCTTGAATGGTAAAGTGGATCACAGGAAATACATTATTGATTATGTTACTGTAAATTGTTTGCAGGTGAGAGATATTTTGTATTATTACTTGTGCAGAGTCCAACAGTCATGAGATAAAAGGCCAAATGGGAATTTCACTTGATGGAACACATCAGATACTCTTCTGATTTGGGGGCTTCCAGTAGTGCAGCAGAAATGCCAAAAGGAGAGGTATTAGGTAGAAAATTCACAGCAACTGCAGCTTACATTTCTGGAACTGGACAACATGAATCAGGTAATCATTTGTCTATGTGTCTGTGCACAGTGTCAGCATTGTGGGGCTGAATGCAGGTGGTGTGGCCTTTGTACAGATGGGAATTCATCTTTTTCCCTTCTGTTTTACAGACCTGATGCAAGAGAAGAGCCAAGCCTTCACAAGCAGGTGCTGGAGGCTTTCAGGTATGTGATGTCAAATGCCTGAATCACAAGGCAATTGCTGTGGCAGGGGCAGTTCACATGTTTGTGCTGTCTCTAGAATTCCCATTGCCTTTAACATTGCACTCGGTTATAAATGGAGATTTTTTTTTTAAAACTATCTCTTCTACTTCTGCAGACATTTTATGATTCTCTTCTGTAAAAACAAAACAAAACAAGCGAAAAAAAAGTGTGAAACAAGGTGACAAGGACAACTGTGGGGAGTTACCCTTATTTTATATATGCTTTTGTATCATCAAAAGGACTATGATACAGCAACTGGAAGATTATGACTTCTCTTAGCTTCAAGCAGATAGTGCCAGGAAAGTGAACAGGGACATGATATACTGAGTCTAATTTATCATACTGTTTTTCTGCCTATGAAGCCTGAAACAGTGAAGTGTTTAGCTTGAAATACTGATGGAATTCGCTGTTTTCTAGAGGGTGGCTTTCAGGTCTTGTGGAATGGTGTAAGAATGAAAGAGCTTTAAGCTGTCAGTAGCTGTTAAGCTGTTGGTGTCCTGAACTCCTGGAGAAAATGAAAGCAAACCAACCACTTTTTCTACACAAATATTACAAGCACTTTCCTCCAGAAAATTTTATTTAAAAAGCTACAATAGAATCTTAATTTGGACAAAAATTTTGTAGTTATGAAGTAATTTCAGTGATCTGAAAATCAAAATATAGTTTTGAAATTTTTATTTTTGTAAGGTTGAGATGTTCTAGTGCAGTGAATTTTTGTATGTGTTTGAAATTGCCATTCATTTCCTCTATGGTTTTTTTTTTTTTTTTTTTTTTGCAGTGTCCACAATTTATCACCCTAACATATTCTGGAGAAGATCACTGCAGAGTTGCACATTCGTTATGGCTTTCTTTTTTTTTTAAAGAGAAGAACAGAAACTGTAAAAACTTGCTTTTGCATATTCAGAATGCCTTTGAAAACATGTTTGTGCAAAGAAGGAAATAATTGCAGAGAATAATTTCAGACAGTTCAGTTTTCAGTGGAAATGCATAAACAGCTGAGAAGGGGTTGAACTGGGGATGGCGTGAACATTCTTTAGAAACAGTACAAAATTGCACTGAACCACCATGTTGAACATGCAGGGCCTAGCTGGAACCTGCTGAGGTCAATTAAAATCTTGATAGTAATTTTCACGGGTTTCAGATGAACCTCATCTTTATTTTGTGGAACTAAATTAAGATGGCTTTATTTTATCCTCAGGCTTACGTGCTTCTGTCCTTGCACTTATTGTTAAGTCTTCTAATAACACTGGTTTTAACTTGGTGTTCAAGTCCTATTCTTCCCTGTGAGAAATACATGTATAATACAAATAAAAGCCAGGAAATGATTACCTGAAGATAATGTTCTAAAGAAGAAATGGTTACCCGAATAAATGTTCTAAAATAACAGGTTTTGTCTGATGGAAATATTTTACAGTTTGAGTCTAAACTATTTAAATAAACATCCTTTATTAAATAAAAAGTGGTTGGTGTGATAGTCTGTCATAATTTTCTCAAATTACCCATCTTTGTAGATCTTTTTTCCGTTGTTCTGTCTACTAGTGCTGACAATCTTGAAAAATTCTGGATGTGCACTTCTGAATGCCAAACTCTTCTAGGCTCTGCCTCTAAGAAAATACTAATTTTTCTTATCTATGGCATTATATTGTATTATTATTATAATATATATTATAATATTATTATTATTGATAATTATATTATCAAATTAATGATAATTTTTCTTATCATTACACTGCATTAGTTTATCCTTGTTACGCATTTGTATAGTTTTAATATTACATAAAATGTGACTAGAGTCCAGCATTGGTGCAGCTGTATCTGTAAAGCTACATGGTCCCAAAAACTTGTGAAACTCATTTTTTCTGTTTCCCCATGAATCCACAGTGTAATGAAATGTATCAGTCTGAGGATAAATTATAGGTATAGATTTTTTCACAATATATCTGGCAAGATAGCTCTGAATCAAATGCATAAATCAAGACTGTTTTTAGCCCTCCAATTCCATGTGCTTAGATGTCTGTGGCTGATGAAGAGCCGTGTGCCAGGAATCAGGATTCTCACTGTGCCATCTCCCAGTCGATGCAGTCTGTATCCCTTGAACACTAAAAGGAAAATCACAATGAACCAATCACTCTCTTTTAAGCTCTGCCCATACAGGTTGGTATTAAAGGGGCAGGAAAATGTGTGCCAAAAGTAGACCACAGTACAGTACTGTTAAACTTGGAGTGAAGAGAAGTGTGTGAACAAAGCTCTAGGCAAAAGGGGAAACTTTGTATTAGCCTCTCCAGTTAGAATTCTTCCCATAAAGTCAGGAATGTGGACTGGCTAACTGCCCTGGGGGCTAATTTAGACAATTTGGGAAACCTAATTCAAAATGTTTGAAGTAATGTCACTGAGAATTGTCTGCTACTAACATTGCAATATTGTTCTATACAGTAATCATCTGTTTAATCAGATTATGAAAGAAAACATTGACACCCTGTGTGCCTGTGTCCAGAGGAGTTTTTGTAACCCATTCTTATGTGCATCTTTTCCGTCATTCAGATTGTCATGTTATTTTGTAACCATGGAGAAGAAGGGAGGGATGCCTGTTGGTCGAATTTAGATTTCTCCGGCTGAGTGCAAACCAATTTTTGAGAAAAATGAGAAAACATTTCTTAATGTAAATTGTACTGTCACTCCCTTATATCATCAGTGTAAAATGGATTTCTTTCCAGATCATCTGAGCTGTATAATTAGCATATTGTTAAAGCATAGGTTTGGATGTGCAATATTGTATACATTTTCAGTGACTAAAGATAAATGCAGTTGCATCAAAGAAACATAATTGGTCCAATAATAAAAGTTTTTTTTGTGGTTTTTTTTTCTTAACAGAGGCATCTTCTAACAACTTTACCACAATTTTCTCTTAAAATTATTCTTTGCAGGTTTTTTGTTTTAATTTACCTGTGTCTTGAGTAGGAATGATTGAGGGGAGATATGAATAACCATTGCTTCTAAAATTGTATAGCCCTTCTGAATGGGATGAGCCATTTTTGGCAGAGGATAGAATTTCAAGTCTATCATCAGTTCCTGAAATATTGTGTGTGATTTTGTTGCTGTGCTCCCCATTGACTTAACAGAGAATCTCTTTACCATCATTTTCTTATATTTCTCATAATTTCCTACTGTTTTGGTTTACAACGGGATTAATTTGGTGTATATCATCTGGCAATCACAGTTTGCTTTTCATTGCTATTTTGTGATGATTTGTATGTTTTACACTTCAGAATTAACCATATCCTATATTGCCCAGTAACATTTTAAAAATACAATATGGTTGCTGAGTTTAATTCATTTATCTTGCCTGGGTATTTGGAGCATGTATAAAATGTAACTTCTCCATCATGTCATAAAAAGTTATTGCACTCCTAGGATCATGAATTCAAGACACATGACATAATAGACTGGCAAATATGGCCTTGTGTCTTCTGATGATGATCCAAATCCACCCACTTATCTTGATCTGCCTATATTGTTAACAACATGGGTTGTCATACAACAAATTTTTCATTTTAACTGTTCTTTATGTACAGTGCAGTGTAGAATTTACTTTTTATTGCCTTTCGGAGGGAAGTATCATACCTCTCAGTGAAATAATGGTTTTGTCAGACACCGGTATCTTTATTGTGTAGTGCTTTTAAATTCTGCACTATTTATACCAAGCTCTCGTGGTGTAGGACAGGTGAGATGTGATGCCTCTGTTTCTCCATGAGAATACTTAAAGCTTTCTGGATACTGAAGTGTACTGTTGACATGGTAGTTTTGAAGTCTCTGTTGTAGCTTTCAAACAGAATTATTTTGTTCTTCTAAGTACTCTATGAAACTGATAAATGCAAACAGCCACTGGAAAAAAACTGGCAAACCTAAAGCTTCTTCTTGCAGTCTTCATATTATTTCCCTGCTTCTTCCTACCATAATTATACTCATTAAAAAGTGTAGACATTGATTTGCTGTTGGTGGTTTTATTTCATTTGTGCATGATAAGGAGGAATGGCAGTTTTATTGGATGCAGTGCCAGCGTTTAGTTGTCAGGAGTTGTTTAAACTCATGATTGCAAAAAAAAGTCAAAGAATGATGCGTCATTGTAAACCTCTTGGTATCCACAAATGTAAAAACAGATGACACATTTGTCCTGGAATGGTAGTGAAGAGTCAGCTGCCACTCAAATTGAAATTATTTTAATTGGTGTAAATACTTCTAGGAAGATGACAATAAATTAGAAAAGGTGTTCTCTGTGTGCTTCAGTGGCAGATAAGAAAGGAGTAAATGATTTGCTTTCATGTGTTATGTATAATATTTTGGAACAACTGAACTCAGCATTTCAAAGGGTATAGTTTCCTATTTTTTGAGTGTATCTAAGAGCTAAAAACCAATATATAAATAAATATTTTCTCCCTAAATTTGTGGATTGTAATAATTTCAAGAGTAAAACCATGCATTGTTTGAATTTAGATAAATATCAAAACTAAATTTCAAACATCAAGTACAATATTTGAAACCAGTCCTCTACGTCTTTCTCTCTGGTTGTCTTTTCTTATTATTCAGAGAATACAGGATCTGAGTTTTGTTTAACTATTCTAAAAGGTGATATGGAGTACATATCAGAAACATAATCAAAGCCCCACTGCAAGCGTACTTGCCAGAGACAAAAAAGATGCAGAATATTTGAAAAGGGCATTCCTTTCAGCATGCCAAGATATGTTACTTTTTTGCTGTGTGTATTACAGTATCACTTAGAAGCTGTTGGTTTCTACTCACACAGATCCTTTTGTCCTAGATACTATACTTTATAGGTAAATAAGAATGTGTGTATGTACATATCTATCTATCTATCTATCTATCTATCTATCTATCAATCTATCATCTATCTATATCTATCTATCTATCTATCTATCTATCTATCTATCTATCTATATCATCTATCATCATCTATCTATCATCTATCTCTCTATCTACCTATCATGTATATTTATGTATCTGTTTTGCATTTTTTATATGTATGTCTATACATGCATACACAGTTACAGTCCCCACTCTAGATTGCATGCTATTTAAAAAAAACAGGTCAATAAAAGGTGACAGAAAGGAATTATTATTACTTCCAGAGTTACAGAGAGATTATGAGTGATATTGGATGTCCCATAGGAGGTAGGCTTAGATCCAATTAACCAAGCCCAGATCTTTCAAAGATTGTAACTAAAATGTTTGCTGCAAGTCTGGCCTTCTTTAAAAGTCTGTGCATCTTCTTTATTTGATAGTTTCTTGGAACTGTTATTATGATATGTGTGAGAAAGTACTCGCAAAGGCTTGAGCTACCTGTTTATAGGCGTTTTTTTGGTACTGGCTTTTGAATATCTGTCTCTCATTTAAGAAAGTAATTTCCAGTATTTTTTATTGGTTGTCAAGAGGAGAAGACAGCATAAGCATTTAGAAAGTGCCTAAACATATCATGGCTATATTTGGCACAGTGGGAGACTTTGTAAGCTGTGTGGGTTTATTTATACATATATTCTCTTATATGGGAAAGTTAAGGTGCTAATGTTACAACCCAGCCATAAATGTTTTTGGTGTTTTGCTTGTTTTTTGGTTTTTTTTTAATGAAATTATCTTATTGATTTAGAATTCTTACATGCTTATAAATGCTTACAGAAAGTGTGAAAAAATGTACAACTTGTATGGAGTATAGTTTGAAATTTTCCTCCAAGTACAGTATTACTTCCTCCAATAGTTTCATGTTTATTCACTTTAAGTCAGTATGACATTTACAAACATGGAGTTTTCTTTTATTTCATTTTGACCTTAATGCTTCTGCTGTAACTTGAAAGTTTGTCGTTTCAGCTTAGGCTTGACTGGCAGATGATCTGTGATCAGTGTGGGAAAGACAGAAAGTTAGAAACCAGTTGTGTGAAGGAGAGCATATGTGCCTTACTGCTCATGTCTTTTCCAACATTTGCTTCTGGACATTGCTGGAGGCAGTCCTGGGGAGCTTGGGTATGACACAGTTCTGAGGAGGAACACTGAGGCCACAGGGGCAGTAGGGGGAGGGCAAGTGGCAGTGGAGCTGCCCAAGGAAGCACTGTCCAGGGGACAGGAGGTGGGTAGAAAGCTGGCTTTTATGGAGAGATACTGGAATATGCAAATGAGTGCTCCCAGCTCCTGCATGGAAGTTCAAGCTTTTTCTGATGCTGAAAGGCTTCAATTTTTAAACCATTAACTGCATCATTGGTTATGTAAAAGTAGGATTTGTTTGTGTAGATATTATATTCCTTTTAAGCTAATGCATTACTTACATATCATGCTAATATACTTTGTTAATTGAGATGAAAACATATGGAGAAAAAAACTGGTAGAATCAAACTGTCTTTCTCCAGGACTCTTTTTACAGCAAATTGTCTGTGCCTATCAAAAAGGAATTGTTAAGTTGAAAAGTATCTATGTACATCAAAGTAATAGTCATAGTTAAAATAGAAACCTTCTCTTAGCATTGATGCATGTGATTTTTTTTTAGTGGGGAGGTAGAAAGGAGCTGATATTTTAAGGGGAACTTTTTTATGCTATTACATACGATTTTGTAAAGTGCTGATTTTATTAGCAGAGGAATAAAGATTTCAAACTGCATCTTTTTCAATATGATCATTTCATACGTACTTAACCATTTTAAATCTATGTATTTAATAATAGACTATGCTTTGTATATTACTTACTACAGTAAGTCACCATTGCAGGATAATAAGAACCTGTTATAAATTGACATTAGTATTTTTAAAACATCATAGTATAGGGGCAGTTTTAATGCTTCATTGACAAAATAATTCTGTAGCCCATATATATTTTGAATTATAATTCTTTTGATCACTGTTGACACTGCCTGTTTCATGACTATGCTTTGCCAGAAATACTTTCCTACTTCTTCAAAATAATAAGTTTATTTTTTATTTTAAGTGTTGTGTTTTCAGAAGCAGTGATTGCAACTATCAGGGAAAGTTAGGGCTCCTGTCACTAGCCCTGACTTCCTCTGAGACCCTGAGTTTCTTATTTAGGCTGAAATTTCCAGTGAGGATGTAGAGTATGTGGACTTGTGCTCAGTCATTATTTACAGAGGTAAAGTCTAAGCTGTGAAGAGTCAGTCTCAGGAGGTCATTCTCCTGGAGAAAGTCTATCTACATCCTACTGCCACAGAACATGTGCCAGTTGTGGTTCTCCCTCAGGCTCCCCAGTCACTGCATGTGTCCAAGCAGCAATGGGGTGTTCAAAGCCTGTGCTTGTCAAAGGGAAGGTGGTACAGCAAAGCAATTTGGGATATGCTTTACACACATGATGCCCCTGGGACTTACTCATATGAAGGTCAAGATCATTCCTGTACAGAAGGCTGCCACAAGGCCAATATTCTACTTAAGTCTTATGTAAGCCTCAGAGTAGGATTTAGGCAGTGCACAGGACTTGTGCTCAATCTCTGTTCAAGGGTTTATTTCACTCAAAGTTACAAGTCTGCCGTACAAGTGAGCATCACTCTTTATATCAGCTTCAAAGTCTCGGCTATGCTAAGATGTAGCTGCACATGGAAGCAGTGTGATAGTCCAGGCTGAGGCACTGAAGGGGACTCTGGTCTGCATCCAAACCCAGCAGTCAATTCCTGTCTGGCACAGTGTTCAGAAGCTGTGTTGGTCGCTGCTGGTTCTTGCTCATAGGAGATGTAGATAAGCACATAACTCATGAGTGCTGGAGCAGTGCAGAGCCATGAGTCTGTTATGCATGGCCTTCCTCAGCAAGTGCAAAGGAATTATTAATTTGAATCTTGATATTGTACATTATAGTTATACTAAATTTATCTCTATTTATAATAATGTTGCTTTTCACAGAAATTGTATTTATAATGGATGTGACTATATATTGCATGCATGCAGTGGAGCATGGCATTCAATCTCTCTCCGTCCCTGTCTCCCTCTCACTTTCCTGATCTCAACAATAACTAGATCTTTTGGATGGTTACACTAAATACTGATAAATTTGAGTCTTTATTGAGAGTTTTGCCTTTTTTCTTGGTACATGCATTTCAGAATTTTGTTGGAAACATTGAAAGGAAATAGGAAAATCATACTAAAGCATCTGCTTCTTTTGCAACACATTTGGACAGTTTGGCTCACATACTTTTAGCTAGATATCGGTGTCTAAGCAGTGGCTTCATAGCTCTGAGTATGCATATCTGATAGAAAGCAAATAACTTATCTGCTGTTACACAAATGAGAGATGAAAATAGATCCTTCTATCTCTAAGCATAAGTACTGTAAACTGAGAAGACACCACAGATACAGTCACAGATGATCTCATTACTTTTGCTTTTAGAATTAAAAAGAATACTTTTCAAAACATTTTTGCTCATGTAATATATTTCATTTCATCAATATTAGTACAGCAGTCTTCAGACTAAGTTAACTTCAATAGGTTTTTATATTCACTGGTAACAAAGGCTGCATTGATATTTTTCATTATTTCCAAGTAAAAAGCAAATCCCATAATATTGGGTAAACATGCAAATGTCTATGAATTACTTTATATAAATATCATATATATTTGTGTAAATAATGCTGTTTAAAAATAAAAAAAGTGTGCATCTTCCAGCTAAAAGGATTCCAAGAAGTCATAGGGAAGGATTGGTGTAGGTGATGGTGAAATGTTTTATTTTCTCCCCTGCCAAATAGCATCTGTGTCAGAAAATACTTCAAGTCTGAGTTACATAAGCTGTATTTCAGTTGTGCCCACTTTCTATTGTTTTACATATAATTGTCCATAAACCCCTAACTGTATTTCCCTACGTGAAGCAAAGGAAAAGCAGACAGACTCAGGACTGAAATGTTTCTGCATATATCAGGGAGAATCTGCACACAAAGGGACATTTATCGGGGGCTACTGTTCCTCTGCTGATGAAGGGAGCATCCCAGGAGTATCCAGAAACAGATGATGATCTTATCAAGAAAAACCTTCTTCAGTAATATCATCAGCCTGCTCTTGCCAAGTCTGGCATTTCAGTATCCCGTGTATTTGTGATGGAGAGAAAGGGAGCAAAGCTGGGATGAAGAACCTGCTCAGCCTGCTGGGTCTGTGCAGTATTATAATATAGCTTATAATAGAACATGTTTGCCAGTATGCACTGCCCATGTGAGAATGCAGTTTACAGTATTCCTTTCATAGAGAACTGCAGGGATGATTCTTTAGCTTCACTGGTTGCCTTTGGGGATTTTTTTTCTGTATTTTTGAAGTACTTCTACTCCAGGTTTACCTCAACATATGCAGGCAGTAACAAACCTCTTGAACTATGCAAAACTGGTAAATTATGGAGAAAATAAAAATCATTTTTCTTTTCTTTTGTATGAGAAGTAGAATTAGAAAACAGAGGGGTAAATTGTCCTGTAGTTAGTAGACTTGATAGAGATCTTTTCTTCTTATTTCATCTCAGGATCAGGATTTTGCCATGATGGCTGCATTTATTTTGCTTCTGTCTGTAGACTAGATGCTGATATAAACACAGTATTTTTCATATTATGTGGAACTTGACTCTGAAGCAAGTGAGCAAACCTTTGGCATTGTTAGCGCATCTTTTGTAAATTCCTTTTTTTTCTGCTTCTGCCTCCCTCTTTGTTTTTTTTTTTTTTTTGCCTTTGAGCATGTTTCTGTAAGTTCAGTGAAGCAGTCCAAATAAAGGAAAAGTCTATAGAACTGTGTGAAAATCTAAAAAGCTAATCAAATTCTAGCAGCCATGTTCATTTGGTAATCCTTCCTTTTTCAGGGAAAAAACAGTACTTTTTTTAATAGTTCATCTTAAGCCTTAAAAATTATTTTGATGGCATATGTGATGAAAAATTATTATTTAGGTTGCCATTTCCATTTCTTCAGTAGCTACTCAATTTATGTGCTATTAACATTTATTCAATTAATTGCCCTTGCTTCCAGTTCCCCCCAGATGTAGAATTTGCATTGTCATTTCAAATTGGTGCAGACTGTGTTCACCACCATGGGTCTATGTTTTTCTATCTGGGATGTGATCCTGTGTTCCTAGTAAATTCTGTAGATTACAGGAGTGTGAGGTACTATAAGAAGGTAACTTTTTTCTTTGTATTCATTTTATATAAGTAACTGAATCCAAATATAGTGTTACAAATCTCAAATACATCTACAAATAGAGAATTTTTGAATTTTAAGTGTCAGTCACTTATTTTGAGATTATGATCTCTGAAAATTATGCTTGTGCTGCAAGACATGGATCACCCTTGCACCTCTGAAGTTAGCTCTCCATTTCAGTTGTAAATCTGAAGCTGTTTATGTCCCCATAACCCAGGTCACATCAACCAGTCAGTGTCATGGGCATAGCTGGAGCCTGGTGTAAACGAAATTTCCAGTAATGCAACTTTTTCTCCAAAACAGTTTTGTGGTACTCATGGTGATCTGGCTACTTGGATGTTGAGAATGGGTTTGACCAAATGTCAGGTGAAATCACATCACTGGATGCAGTGTGGACTCACTTCATTTGTTCAGTTTGGCCAGGATTCAGCTGAGCAATGAGGTATTACAATAAGTATATCTTACTTTAGTGATTAGCTTACGAATTAAGCACTGTAATAATGCAGATGCCTTGGCTAAAAAAGAGACATAGTGTTTGCATTCTGATGGGAAGTCATGCACTTCTCTTGTGTTTCAGATTTAGAAATACATGTTTCTTGTCTCACTCTGTTAAGATTTTTGCATCCCACTTTTTCTTGACTATCTTATGATCCTCTTTCTCCAGGCTCTGTCTTTGTGTCCTGCTCAGATCCAACTTGGGTCTTCAAATGGTTCTTTCCCTAGACTTCATCTCTCTTGCTTTGTTTCTTAAATTTATTTCTGCCCCCTTCCTCCACCCCAGTCTTTTTTCTTTGAAAATCTTTGCCTAGGCTTTCCCTATCCTCACTTTCACAATATTCTTTCCTTCCCTTTATTGCCTGATGTAGGACAGTGCTGTTGCAGATAAGGATAGCACCTGCACTCTCTGCCATTTGTAGTACTCGCAGCAGGTAGAAGAGATAAAGAAACTCTGCTTCTGACTTTCAGGGCTCTAAAGAAAGGTAAGGAGCAGCAAGTTTTTTTGTTATAGAAAACAGAGAAGCCTTTTCATTTGTCATCCTTACCTAGAGTGCACAGCTGCCCTGTGGGAGCATTGTCAAGATGGGGCAACATTAGGCAGCTGAGTTAGGAATGAAGAAGCTTGTGGCAGCTTCTCCTGCATGGTGTTTGCTGTCCAGATCTGCTTCTAAGCATAGGCAAAGGAGATCGGTAGGTTAAAGCCAGAAGTACCTGTGGCTTACTCTTGTCTCGACTTATCTCGTGGCTGGGAGGCTTGGTTAACTCTACTGCTTAAGTGGGATGTGTACAGGAAGGATCAGGGCTGGGGGAAGGAGTTGCTGGTGGGTGGCAGTAACTTCAGAGAAAGAAAAAAGGCTGCTATGTTCAGAAGCCCTCCACCACCTCAGCGGCAGCAGAATAGCAACCCTCCCTCCAGGGTGACTCCAATCCAGAGCTGTTTTCTCAGCTTTCAGTCCCGAATCTGTTCCTCTTTCTATATTTCTTGTTGTAACAGTGTCCAGGCCAATCTTCTGGGAAGCAAAATTAAGTTTTGCCTTTGCTTGTGGAGAATCTAAATAACCAACCTTGGTTTTACCAAGACCCCTGAGAATGCCATTTTCATAGCAAAGCAAATGATAAATTTTCTTTCAAAGACTGACTGTAATTTAGTCCATTACTGCTTGGACTCTGTGAATTTGTCTCATATATATGTGTGTCTTTCCAGTAAGATAACTACAGTTTTTGTATCTCACAACAGACTTGCAGTGCTGCAAAACAGACTGTATCCTGACACCACTCAGGTCTTCTCACTCTGGAGTCAGGGTGAGAAGACTGCAGAATGGGTACAGTACTGTCCATTGTGAGAATTAGGTAACATGATGTATTCAATCCCTGACAAACACAATAATGTGAGATGCTTTCCCATTTTCAGGAATTTTTAAATTGAAGGTGATGAGACACTGGCACAGGTTGCCCAGAGAGGTAGATGCCCCATTCCTAGAAACATTCAAGGCCAGGTTGAACAGGGCTCTGAATGACCTGATCTAGTTGAAGATGTCCCTGCTCAGTGAACGAAGGTAGGATTAGATTACCTTTAAGGGTCCCTTCCAACCCAAGCTATTCTGTGATTCTGTGAATTATCTGTTATGCAACATTCTTTCACAACAGCAGAGGCAAACATCTAGTCAGTGCTGGAAGAGGATTTGTTCATTCATTCAGTCATTCATTCCTTCCTCATGAAGTGCCATAGCACAGTATATTTTGGGTTACTGCCTCAGAGTCACAGTTACTTGTTTGAAGGTTTTGGACTGTTGAATGAATCCTGTGGAAAGGGAATGTTCCTGTTTTACCATTTCCATTATGTTATCTTTTCCGGTGCAATTACCAACTAATTCAAAGCTCTTTGTGTTAAGCTAATAGCTTTTGACTCTCTGCTGTCAGCCACTCCTTTTTGTGCACTTTTCATACCGCTTACCAGTCCCCCTACCACTTACCTATGAAGAACATTTATTTTTTCTCTGAGTAGAGGCTCATCATAGAAAATCATTAAATGGAACATCAAAAAGATCCCATCTGTTAGAGTTGCATATGGGTAAGATCACAATTATCGAAAGCCTCTTTTTTTCCCCCTATGCTTATCCGTACAATAAATGTAGTTGTCAGCAGGATAAGTTCACGCATCGGATAAGGTCACAATTTCATTTAGTGACAACTTCCAACAGCGTGAACTTACAAGGTTCGATTTATTAAAGAGTCAGAAGGGATAAGATCACTGCATGGCCAGCCTGATTTATCAGGGTTTGACTGGAGTACTTGAATAGAGAATGTCGTATTTCAAGTTTATGTTCAAAACTGTAGTTTAGTGTGTGTTATGTCTCAGAGACTTGAAAATTGAGGGAGGAGAATTTACAGGAAGTATCACAATAATGCAGTTTATGTCTGCCAAACAAGTGTGTGAACATTGAATACTGGAGCTACCTTATTAAGAATCACAGAAGTGGAAATGGAATAGTTCTCTGCTATCAGTGAACTGCTGTGTGCAGATGTACACGTATTAATTTGTTATAATGGAAGCAATCGCCAGCCAAATACTAATTGCAGATTCTTCCTGTGCATATAGGATGGCAGGCAGATACTGGGTTCTGGGCTGGGCAGCACTTAAGAACTTCTGAGAATGTTTTTAACTTGCCTGCTCTGACTTCAGAGGAGTCCTTGTTTGAAACTACAACATACACGATTTCTCTGCCATGCAAAAATACTCATTAGAGAGCCAGGTGGCTGTGGACTGAAAATATGCAAAGAAGGAGCCATTTGCTTGTGGAAATTGATAGAGCCCCATGATGTCAAATAACCAGTCTCTAATTATAGCACAGGAAGAGCTTACTCATTGTTTTGAATTGACTCCACTTAGAAAGCTATTTTCAATTAAAAAACAAAACAAAACAAAAACAATTACTGCCAAAGCTATGGATGAACTGCTTAGAAGTGTTAAACACATCTGAATCTGGATGCAGTTATTTTTGAATTAAATAGTTCTCTATTTTTCCCACAAAAGCTGTTCATCATTCACCTTAAGGTATACACTCCTTTGTTTCTTACTCCAGAATGTAGGTAGATGGATAAAAGACAGTGTTATTTTGCTTCAGAGATACTATGTGTGGTTGAATTTTTCTGGCATTCAAACTGTGGTCAAATCCTGTTAAGGGTCAAAAGCTCTTGCTGGGTTCCTGTGTACTCTGTTTTGTGGAGAGGTTTTTTTTTTAATGATCCTGATTGTTCTGTAAAAGAATATACAAAGCTAAACTGACCTCTCTACCTTCTGTTTTATGAAAGCCCTGTATGGCACGCCTGAAACAATATATGCATGTATGAAAAGAATCCTAAACTGAGTCCTTTCATTCCGGTTTTCTATCCACCAAGGTGGCCTAGTATCTTAAAAGCCATGAGATGTTTTGTAGCTGTACTAGTGAGTCATGACTTGAGGCTTCTTTTACAGTGCAGCTATCGTAAGTCTTTGAGTAATCACAGACTTTAAAAGTATGCTACATCAACAAGATAAGAGAAACAGCCCACAGCACTAACAGCATTATCTTTTACCAAAATTGATTAGCCCATACTATGTGTCTCAAATATTTTGTATAAACTTACTCAGCAAGCTGGAAATAAGTGTGTTCCTGAAGAACAAGCTGAAGAGGAAAAAAAACTTGCTCCATAGCAAGGAAAGGGCAAGTAAATATCACTAAGTGGAATGTCTCTTAAGTAATTTTTTTACCTTACTTCAAAAACTAAAGGCAGAGCATCACTTCCTCTCTACTTATATTTCTTAGTGCTGCTTCTGTTATGCTTCTTGCTGTCCTTTTCAATAGGAGAGCTGAAAAGTCTAGGATGTAAAGAGTAAAACTGCTTCTCTACTTTGCTTGGAAGTTATGAGTATATCACATTTTTTATTCCAGGGGTAGGAAGGAGTTCTATTTTAATTTGCTGTTATGTGATGGAACGTTATATTCAGTACTGAGGGGCTCTGTTACGATTGCTGATTACTACAAGAACCTAACAGTGTTTGGCACAGAATTTTCTGCTTCCTTTGGGCTTGAGCATGGTTAAAGGAAGCTGCAGCAATTTTTCATCTTTTTTTTTTCTTTTTCTCCACACATGTTGGAATTTCCATGGACAAGTATTTGTGAAGAGTCAGTTCCAGCTGAGTCTTTACACTTCTTACTGTGAATTGTAATGCAGCAATAAAGTCTCAGATCCTCTTCCTTCTCCTGATGTAATCTGTGAAGATCCTTAGCAGTTTTGCAGGGGATGGTAGCTGTAGAGAGCACTTCAGATTTACATCTGAACTTCCTCTGAGGCTGAAAGGGAAAATCTTGTCTTGCTGACACATCTTTCAAACCCTTTTAATTTAGAGTCACAGGGTGAGGTTCTCATTTTCCGGCAAACACCCTTGAAGTCACATGTTGCTTAGGGCTACAGGCATGGAACTTAAACCAGCATCCCTGTGGGAAGTCAGCAGTGAGCAGGGGACAGTACCAGTTACATTAAATGGGAGAATGGGCCCCTGTGTGCTGCAGTGTTGATACCATTCACCAAATAGGAAATTTCAGAGGAGCAGAATGTTGTAAAGAAATGCAGAAAAGTTGCCGGCAGTGTTAATTTTTTTCCTCTAAAAAAACAAAGATTTTCAGCTGGAAAAGCAAAAAAGGTCTTCACCAAGAACTAAACTGCAATGTTCTACACCTTGTATAGGCATAGCCAAATTGTCTAGTTTTGCCAAAACATACAAGCAGATTGTCCTTCCCAGCTCTGACATTCACCCATACCATTAAAATGGCTGCTGGTCATGGTGACAAAAGAGAAATGTCTCTTTTTCTGGAGAACTGTAATGAAGAGAAACAAAAAAGGTTTTGCAGCAAAACATTTTGTTCCCCTGTCTGCAATCTACTACTCTTTTATGGTGTTCTGAGTGGATGGGAAAACAACAGTTTCAGTACAATTCAGCATGATATTAACCCATCTGCCGTACATTTCAAAGTATTCATATATTTTGAAATATTGCCTGAACTACAGCTTGGAACTGTAACAAAAAAGAAAGAAAATCCATAGTAACTTATTTAATTATCAACAGAAGGGAAAAATTATATTTGGAAAAGAAATGCTTATTCTTATGCTTGCCTCAAACCTGAACTACTTATCAGGTATAAGGTTCATGTTATTAATTTTATTTAAAATATAATGTGGAAAGATGTGTACCTTAAAACTTTGGTAGCTTTTTGGATATCACTGGTTGATCTGCCCTAAGTTTGTCGTTCTTAATCCATTAAAAGACAGGCCTGCTTGTAAATCCACAGGTACAGATAAGGAGTCACTGTTTGACTGTGTCTGAACCCTTTTCAAATGAAAAATGTCAGTGGCAGAAAGGGAGGCTGAATTATTTTTTAAAAGGGTTTTCAAAGATTCTCATGATTCCTCTGGTATCAGTTAAATGTGACATGTCTGTAGACATGGCTGTTTTTTAGTGTGTAAAAGCAAGCAAATGCTGCAGTTTTCATCTCTATGTAGAGAGAAAATGCTGCAGTATGGCTAAGTGATAAACATGTTACTTTGCAATTTCTCTCTTCCATAATTAACATATAAAGAGATTTTTAAAGTTAATACAATTTGTAACAATGTGACTGTGAGAAGGAAAAAAATGCATTTGTGGTTGGTTGTTTTTATTGTTTTTTTCTGTTTGGACACATATATGTCACACGTGTAAATTAGATATAATTAATCCATAAGCTTTCCTGCTCACATACTGCCTTTGAAAATGTCATAGCACTGTCATGATGAGGACTCACCCGTGTACGGAGAAGCTTTTGTAAACCAATACAGCTCTATTTCCTAGATTTGTTCCAGTTTGCAGGAAGGATCTGATGCACGATTTTACGTAGAGTAGTTTTGTAATCTG
Source organism: Lichenostomus cassidix (assembly GCF_008360975.1). Lineage (NCBI taxonomy): Eukaryota > Metazoa > Chordata > Aves > Passeriformes > Meliphagidae > Lichenostomus > Lichenostomus cassidix. The sequence goes on from NC_139482.1 coordinate 132,935,845, forward strand.
CAACACTCAGAGGTGAAATTTAGATTTCTGTGCTTGAAAATGGAAGCTGGAGCCAAGTCTCCTCTTTGGAAGATGGTCAAGATTAACCCCTGTGGACAAGGAAAAGCTTTGCAGCCTGACTGTAATGTAAATCCAGGCATCCATGGGAATGGTTAGCTCGGGGAAGTCTGTGGAGGCTGCCTGTGAGCCAGGAGGAGTTACTCACTTCCTTCAGCCCAAGGTTCGTTTCACAACAACCACCAGTTCTAAATCTGGGACGAGTTGACTCCTTGCACAGTTGGACTTCGCTCTGTTTGTGGAAAAGCACCGTCCTTATTTGGGGTGGAGTTGTTGAGATGTGCTGATGCAAAAGACAGGAATCACTGTTGCATGTTTGGGATAGGGAGGAAGGGGCTTTAGCAGTCATGGAAAACAGATCGTGAAAAATCATGGCTACAGCAAAGTTGAGGTGAGCTCTGCTGCTCATGAGAACAACAGATTTTTTGCCTGCCTTCAGGAAGGGCAAAGTTTGGAAGTGCAAGAGCATGGAAAAAAGCAGTCAAACATCTAAAGGGAAAAGCACAGATCAGCCTGTCTTTGTTCCATCGTATCCCTATGAAAGTCTGAAATCAGAATTTATTTAGAAAAGAATGTTAGAAGTTGTGTATATAAATATAACTGTTGCTGTATTTTTGTTTGAAACAAATTTTTATAAAAAATAGGCTTAATGACGAGACCACTTTCAAAGAAGGGTTGTCCAGACTATTTTTTTAATCTTGAAATGAAGTTAAAAAATATGGGGGGGAAAGGTGGTAACTGAATTTTGCTTTTTCCCTCCCTGGGAATGATCAATTGTGTGTTATTCTTTCTCTTTACTGGAAAATCCAGAAAACTTAAGGTGAGCTAAAAAGCAAAAATTTGTCTTTTAAGTGTTAATTTTGAAGTCTTTGCTTTCAAAAATAAAATTTGTGTTTTTAAAAAAATACAGATTATCGTGCACTAAAAAAAAGATTATGCACTATAAAAAAAATATTTTACAGCCTCCCCATTGCTTTTACATATTTTGTCTCATAACATTAAGCTAACAATTTAAATTATTTTTTGTTTAATTCTGAAATACTACTGCCTGTAAAACCTCACTCAGTTCAAAATCCTTTTTGTAATTGCAATAAATGTTTTTAGTGGTATCTGGGAGGTGTTGTCCATTTTTTATGGCTATATGGTATGTCTCAAATTTTTAGTAGCTGCATGCTTCAAAATGTGATCTTGTGCAGCAAAATGCATGAAGGAGGTTAATGCACCAGGTGTGGCTGCCGTTGCACTCTCTCTTTTCAGCTGTCATTTCCTCCCTTCTCAGCACTTCTTAAGAACTTTATGAAACTGCTGTTCTGAATAAAATTGCTTTCAAACTCTAATGTGTGTGAAAAGATGCAAGAAAGGAATGGGACTTACTTTCTAAACAAAATTTGAATATAATTATAAGGGAAAAAGGTTTATTTTTCTTTTGCAGGTTGACAAGATCAGTTGTTTTTCAGACTAGCATAATTAATTCTCATTATATTGGTCCTCAGAACATTGTGCGTATAAAACCAACACAAAGGCAGAGGTGGTTGTTGTCAAGGCATGAGTGAAAGTACTCTCAACACTGCTTGTTTTCTTTGTTTGCAGGAGAGTTGGAGGTGGTCCAGAAAGACGGGGAGCGCAAGATTCAGAGCCGGCAGCAGCTTCCGGTCGGAACAACATGGGGGCCTTTCACTGGGAAGATGGATCTGAATAATAACACCTTGGTATGTAGATGCTCCGAGACGCTTTGCTTTGTTATACTGCGTGTCATTCTTCAGGGAATAGCCTGAATTGCTCCTCAGACGGAGCATTTGAAAACAGGCATTGTTAGCTTTAACGGACAGTGGTGTTTGGCTCTTTTCCAATTTGTTCATCTATGGCAAGCATCCACATGAAGTTATTTGGAGCACAGGTTAATAGTGTTTAACTTGTTATTTTGCTGAGGGAAATGTCACTTCCTTGTTTGCTGAACCAAGGTGTTGTGTTTCAGTAGTAATATCTGATTTTTTAGTGGCTTTTAAAATTTTTCATAGTATTAATTGCTGAATACTTAATTAACAAAAGGTACAAAAATAAATAACTACATTATTTTGGGATAAAATTAAGTACATTTGCCTTAATGTAACTGAACATAGCAAAATCTCCCATCAAATTAACATTTTTTTGAAAAGCACCAAAACACACCTGTCATACAATATATTCTCAATTAGCCTCATTTTTATTCTGATTGCAGAAAGTATGTGGACCATATTACTTAAAAGTAATGCTTTGCTGATCTCAGTGCACTGAAAATCATGTCATTTCTTGGTCTTCATTTCATCTTTGTTTGTGTTGGTTTTAAGTCTGAGCTTCAATATTGTTTGTGTATAGTTCAGATTAATTTTCTGAAAATATCAGGAAGGAAACAACTAATATCTCTAGAAGGGTTTAAACAGTCTTGGAACATGCATTGCCCTGTGGGATACTTCTGAAGAACCATTATCTGCAGCTGGATCACTGTCTGCTGTTACAGACTTTGCATTGAATGTCTTTCGCATAAAGATGCGTGGAACGGTTTCACAGGAGGGATTGCAGGCATTTAGGGTACACAGCTGTGCTGTAAATGGAGAAGCTGAGCTTCCCAGTGCTCACCAGCCTGGGTATTGTCCTGCCCTTGGAGGACCTGAAGAGCACTGAGTTGTTGATGTATCATCTGGGACAGTGTGAGAGAGGGGTTATGTGGACATTGGAGAAAAGGGGGGAAATTGATTGTCTTCAACTCCTGCCTGGAGAACCTATGCCTGTATATCAGAGTTCCCTTTCTAAGGGTTGCTGGAAAGGATGCATGTTACTTCCTGTAAATATGCATATTAAAATTTGAGTGAAGCATTGTTATGAGTACATAGTAGGCATTTAAAGTCTTAATATTTTGTGCTCTTTAGCATAATTTATTAATCAAATGGTGCTAAGAAATGTTACAGAATGTGACATGGAAACTTTATCTAAGTTTACTAGAGTTCAGTATTCTCAACCCAGATCAGATTTCCCATTCAGGTGCCTTAATAAAGAATAGATTTTCAAAAGTACTGCACAACCGTAGCACCTTATTGTTGGAACAGAAAAACTGGAAGATTTGAACAGTTGTCTCCATTTTCTCTATCCATTTAATTTTTGTTTTGTCATTTATTTTATTGTTGACCTATCATCATTCTCAAAATGTTTTTTGTAAAAGGCCATATGTGACAACCACCTGTAATTAAAATAATATCCTAAATCCCATTATAAATACTTTCATCAGCTTTCACGTAACAGATACCTTAGTCCTGTTGTTGCTCAAAGTCAGTCCACGATCCATACCTTAGGAGAAATGCTAGCTTGGTTTTGTCAACTTGTACCACTTCATCAGGTATATACAACATGAACATAACATTTAAGTGTGGGAGATGATCTTGATTGGCCCTTCACTACAAAATTAAAATTTATCAGATATTCCTAGGATAAATTTTCAACATGTCGGCAGCCAATCATATTGTATCTTTTTTTTTCTTTTTTTTTAATGGGGTCATAGAGTAACCACAATCTTAGCAAGATCTTGCTCCTCCTTTAGTAGCACAGGCATGTTTTAAGGTCTGTTATTGGTTTTTAAATTTGGGCAAATACCACTTTTGCCATATCAGAAACATTTAGCTAAGAGAATTGGGTTTTAATGAACTGGTGATTAAGCATTGAGCAGAACTGGCTTTTAATTTGTTGATTGTAATGGAGTGGAACAACTTTCTTGATGTAGATCAGACAGATGTGGGATGAAAATATTCAGGACTTTTTTCTCACTAAATTGGAAAGATACTTTGTTTCTTATAGAAATAAAAATCATAACTTCCATTTTTACCGAGTTGAAAGATTTTACTTTCGTTTTGCCTACAAATACGAATGCCTTTGGAAATCTGAAAAAGTTCCTGTAAACAGAATTTTAGTCCTCAGAAATACTGTCTCATTCCCCCAAGAAACTCCATCCTTTGGAAAAGTCAAAACTGAACTGAATATCATCTTGAGCAATCTGATTTAACTTCGAAGTTGGATCTGACTTTGAAGTTTGCCCTGCTTTGAGCAGGACTTTGGACTGGATGACCTCCAGACATCTCTTCCAACCTGAATTATTCTCTGATTCTAAGTATTTTTTCTTTTTCACAAATACCAGATGTTTCCTGTAATCCTACATTTGTTACTTTAAAATGCTGTGTGAAGAAATGTAAACCTTTTGATGCAACTTTAATTTGCTGTTAAAGCAACAAAACCTCAGTGTCAGCTTCTACATGCTTTTCTTTTATCTTTTTTTTCTTGAAATGATTCTGTGTTTTTTTATGATTTTTTGACACATTTGATTACTTATCTCACTATTGTATATGTTCTCTGTTGTTCATCAGGGGAATTGGGATTTTTTACTTAGATTGCTGATACATCTCTTTTGGAACGCTCATATGGGTAGAGCCTCACATCCCTAGAATTCAATCAAACTTTCACATGAGCAACTGAAAACAGGTTTAGTTCTTTTCTGAATGAGAACCTCAAACATTGCACTGCTATAAACATCAAATTTTTGGAAAAGAGTTTTCTTGTGGATTTTTTGTATAGAGAGGAGAGAAAAATCCAGGGACCCTCAGATGAGTAAATACCTTAATTTTTGTAGCTGCTGTCTTCATTGGGAAATATGTTTGTGGCTGACTACAAGAAGTATCTCACCTGACTGTACTGTTTAGTGTTAGTGATGTGACAGTGCCTCACAGGAGTCATTCAAGCTGCACAGCTGGAGCTCACTTACTCCCCTTGCACTCTGCACTGGATCCAGCTGCACATGTAATATCCTGTTGAAGTGCTCCTTGTTTCCAGCAGTGCTGTGTTGCTGAATACAGTCTCGCTGCTGTTGGCTCAGGAGACAGAGCAAGTTAATTAATTCAGCACAGTATTTAATTGAGTCGTCGTGCCAGATGTCAATTACATTCTAGATCTTTCAAGTTTCTGTCTTGAAGTATATTAGCGCTATACATCTTGGAGTAGTGGAAGGTTGGGTACTTTGAACAAAAATTATTTTAATGCTCTTCACGCTTGCAATTGGAATAGCAGCTGATGACATCATCAACAGAGTTGCAGCACTGTTGGGTGATATGGTAGAGCCAGGTCCACATCAGGACTGAAGAATACTCAAACTAAAGGTAGACTTGAAATAGCTCAATGACTAATAAAGTTCTCAATTTTTCTCATCTAGGAGTTTAGCCAATACTCATGAATTGCATACAATTACATTATCAAATAGTGTATGCTATTATTACTTTTACTGTTGATGAAACAATCTGCATGCAGCCACCAGAAAATTTAAAGACATTTTTTTTAACAAGTGAGTCTCGGATCTAAAACTCATCTAGGCATTTGAGTCTTATTTCAATATGACCTTAAGAACTCCCTGTGTCATTATTAAATATTTATAGATACCTATTTAGATACTATTATTACATTTAGAGTGATAGATCTCCTATTTAGATACTTTTAAATATCTGTTCCTGTAATTTTGCCACATAGCCAAAATTCCTCTGCCCTCAGTTTCATGCACAGTTTGTATCTCTAAGCACAATTGGGCACAGAAGTTATTCCCTTCCACATCCTTCCACTAATTTCACTTTCCATTCACTGTTCCATAGTAGGTGGATAGTCTCAAGAAAATTAAATGCATAGGAATATCATTTCTAGCCTAGAAAATGTGCATGTTCACGTTTCCAAATTCTGTTTGAGATTTAATATAATCTTGCCATTCAGACAAACACACCTGTGAAGAGTTTGAACAATACTAGTGGCTGTCTGCAGTTGATGAGAACTCAGATGTAGAATGGAAGACAGCACAATTTGACCAGGAAGGCTCCAAGTTTGTGTCTTGCTGCATCACAGAAAATTCAGTGGTTCATGGGTACCTATTAGTAGATAAAAATAAATTTTGAAGCATCAGATTCCTAGTTTGTGATTCCTGTCTTTAACAAGAAAGTAGGTTTGCACAAGTGCCAGGTCTAATCTGACCATGCAGGTGACAAGAACAGAAGACCTCTCTAGATGGGACATACAGATCATTGAAAGAGTTGCTGTGTGTAAACAGATCTAAATTCAAGGCACTAGCAGCCTAGTTAAGGAAAAGCTGTTCACTTGCTTTTTTCAGCTGTAAATATTTTCCCTGTTTGAGGGGACGGCTTGATGGGAATGAGGCTGCTGGAAATGAAAGCAGCACTGAACCACGTAGCCCACAACGGATGGCGAACAGTGGTCGCTCTGGCAGTAGTGTGGAGGCATTCCAAGAGGCCTTTTCCCTTGGCTGCTGCCATCTAGTTTTTGGTGCTAATCTGTGCCCATGGCAGGGTTTTGTGAAGCAAAACAATGATCAGCTGGATCCAGCCCGCCATGCTCGTCTCCTTGTTGCAGGGAGGAGCATGCGGGGCAGGTCTGTATGAGCCTGATAAGGAAAAGAGGATTCAATATGGCTGTGAAGAGAATCCACAGGAGGAGAATGTGCAGGGCTGGGCCAGGCAAGCAGTGGGACACAGCAGGGACCATTTAATGGGATCTGGGAGGTTCAACACCAAAGACACCTCTGGAAGATACGCTCGCAGAATGGTTTGACTGGGTAGAGTGTGAGGGGCTGGGGAGCCAAGGTTCAAAATGCAGTAAAGTTATTCACTCACTAATCTGTGGCTGGTCACTTCAGGTCAGAAACCTCATGTCTATAGTGGGCAGTGACTTTTAATCTTCAGAGCTGCAGCACAAGGGGTGTTGGGAGCTTTTGTTGGAGGTGCTGCATGGCTACAGAGAGGCAGTAGTCTGTCCATAGTGAGGCTGTAGACAGTCTGTAGTTTCTGTTTGTCTTGTTCAAACATGGAAGGGGATAAAGGTAAACTTTATCTTTAGATATTTAACTGCTAATGGAGAACCTGGCTTTTAATAGCAAAGAGCCATTTTTATATTTCATTACCAAAAATAGTGTACTGAGTAATGAATCTTGATTCAAACCTGTGTTATACTACTTGTATAGCTTTAAATATGTCAAGTGACTACCAAAGCATTTCTTTCTCAGTTTTACTACTGTTTCTCTACTATTACTGTTTCTCTACTACTACTTTTGGGCTCTTCATATTTTGAACTAATTAAAGATCGCTTCCTTCTGTCCCAAACGTGAGCAGATGTTATTGTTGTGGCACTTAGGACAACACATGATGTCACCCAGCAGCCATGTGCTGATGTGGTGTGCATGTGTTGGGATTGGCTACTTAGAACCACAGAAACATTGAGGCTGGAAAACACCTACAAGATCATCAAGTCCAGCTGTTAACCCAGCACTGAATCATGTCCTCATGTGCCACATTTAAATGTCTTTTAAACACTTCAGGGTGGTGATTCCACCACTTTTCTGGGCAGCCTGTTCCAATGCCTGCCAAAGTGAAGAAACTTTTCCTCATATCTGGTGTAAACCTCATCTGGCACAATGTGAGACCACTTCCTACAAACTGGAATGTTTTAAAAAATTGAGATACACCAAGATGTCCACATGGCCATCCACAAAGAACTTTGAGAACACATCACCTCACATTACTTCACCTTGTACCAAGTGCTCTCCCATTTATATAGACATGTAGTTGAGGAGAATGCAATGACAGAAGAATCTTTTTTAAAAACTTTCATGCATATTTGTAGTTTAGATGCTTCTTTACTTAAAAAAAAAAGCTATTTCTGCTCTTGTATTTACATTTACATAAATTTAAATAATGTTAATAATATGATAGCAAGATATGGTAAGGATCTGAATAAATACCCTATTTTGAAAACCTCCAACAGCATTTTTTTTCCAACTTCCAGAACTAGTTTCCAGATCTCAAATAGGGGATAAAACAACATGGTGCATTAAAAGAGAGAGAACCTTGATCCTACACTTCTGCCTAAATGCTCTTAATACACTGGTTTAAGTACTGCACACCATACTATAGCCTCAGTTTTATGTTCCTAAATATTTAAAAGACATACAAATAAAATAGGATTGACATTGCATTCATACTTTTGTTTTTTCTTCATTTCTGATTTATTTATTTACATAATGTCAATGGGGGATTCTTACACAAAGTTGCTCTTGTTTTTCAACCTTGTTTTCTTGGCTATAGCCGCTTTTTAAAACTACACATACCCATGGCTTGACACCTGTTTATCAAAACAGCAGAACTTTAACATTTTTTTTTAACTATCACTGGTCATTTTGAAAGGTTTTAAAAAATAATTTAGTTACTTGGTGCTTGCTGTGAGCATCTCCATTAAGCAGAATTTATCCTAATACTATTGTAATTAAGAAGTAGACTTTACCAATCATTCCCATTAAACTAACTCAGCTCCCTGGGAGGAAACTCAATAAACTGTCCTATTTTGGAGAGCTGCTTTTCAGTAGGGGGTCCTTCTGAGAGTGGGAATTTACCCTGGGGTACATTGCTAGGCAGCTGCTGAGAGCAGGGCAAGGGGATGGTTCTGCAGAAGACATGAGGCAAACTCAGAAGCCTGGGACAGAAAAAAAGGCAAGAAAATTTGGTCCAGGGCCTCCCAGACAGCACTGGAGGGAGATGCTATCTCCAAGTGCCAGGCTCTTGCATTTTAGGAAGTGGTGAAAAGAGAGAGAACAAAAGCTGCTTAATTAGAGAATCACCACAATAAACTTCAGTAGCAACACGTTCTTGTGCTTCTACACTGTCAAATCTTAATAGTCCTCTACCTAGTCTAATCTTCTGTGTACCACAGGCTTTAAGAATCAGATGCTTGTTTTGCCGTTGTAGATTTTTCTAAATTTATAACACGACTTTTAGAATGGGATGTAGTCTTATTTAAAAATTTCATGTAAGAGAAATAATTTATTTCCATTTAAGGTCATTCATGTAGCTCAGTGCACTATGATACCAAACAGGCACGATTTCTATTCCCGTGTTTAAGATGAGAAATTTAACATTAAATGTTATCCTCTGAGAAAAATTTTTCAATTCATGCTTTTTATAATGATACTTCTTCTTATTTATGAAATATACATATTATAGACCAGGCAGATATAAAATGGCAGATTTAAATATGCAGCAGTTTTGGGAGTCATTTTCTTCTCACTAAATGTTAACGCTATCTTTTTTTATTCTGAAATTAAATTCAGTTTCTAAAATGTTGACACATTTTTTCAGTCATTTCACATTCATAGAACAAGCATGGGAAATTCTAGCTCCATCATTTTAGTAGCACGTAAGGCTATGGAGGTGCTTATGTCTATCAAGATGTTTGCATTGTTAAGACAAGAATTTGGTTAAAACAATGAGCACAGAACTGACAGACTAGGAAGCTTGTGCTCTCTCTTTGACCATTTGCAAATAAAATGTCCTGGGAGCTCCTTGGTATTTTTTTGCCTCCTACACATAAAGCTGTGCCTGCCCACAGGTAGTTAGCCTTAGGGGACATTGGTGGTGGAAAAAAGCACTGTGATGCTGTTGCCTGTGGAGCTGTGGTGGCACTTGTGTTCCACTCAGTATGTTGTCAAGATGTGCTGTCTGGGCATGCAAATGCATGAGATTGTGAAAACATCAATAGAGGCTTTCTATAAGGCTTGTGGATGCCATGGTGGGCACTTGTTTGGAATAAAAGTGTGCTGTATAGAAAATCTTGGTGTGAAAAGTCACATTTTGGTGGTGTCAAAATTTGTTTGTTTTAATAAAAGTGCAGACCAAGATAGCATATCATAGTAACAATAGCAATATTTTTAATTATTGTCTATCTTCATTTAAATAAAGAAATTACTTCAGGTAAAGGAATGGACCTCTGGTTTCAGTTAAGACAGTGGCTACTTGCTGATCACTTTCATGCAGTGTGATGGAATGATCAAAATTCCAAAGATCCAAAATTCCCTTTCCCTCTGAATATGCTTGAGAGAAGTAGCCTATAAATTTTCAAGAATCGTGGAAACAAAAGTTATTTCTGGTTGTTTCATTGGCAGCCAAATTAACTGTGTTCTGTGAAAGTGTGGGTTTAAATGTTTTGAATAGAAAAAATCCTCTCAATATTTCTAGCAAGTATTGTTAGTACAGTATGTGTGACTACATAAATATATAAAGAATGCATATTTAAACATGTTAAAAATAAAGTAACTATATTAACTATATTAAAATATAGTAACTAAAATATAGTAACTATATATGTACATATATATATATATACACACACCCAATGGAAGTGATTGTGAGTATATAAAAATAGCATATTCTAGTCAGGAGATAATGACTATTACTAGGTCCTAAAAATCTGTTTTATTTGAAATACTATAATTTTGCTGAACTTTCCTCACCATCCAGCTGTAGCTCCTTTTCTAATGACAAAGTATCCCATGACCAGTAGTGAAATGTGTCCTTTTCCAGATGCAGCAGATCTCCTTTGCACTACCAAAGTATGAGCAAATAATTTCAGAGCCTTACCTGAGAAATTCGGTACTGAGTGAAGTTTATAAATGTCCTGAGCCTCATTTATCAAGCCTGGAGAACAAGTTCATCAGTCTAATCCCATGGTGGCTCCTTGGACTCCAGGGAAGTTCAAAAGATGATCAGCTCCAGCCATGAGGTCTCCTGAGCAAAGAGCATGGGAGGCACCATCGCTTGGTGTCCTTACCTTCCCTACAGCCCCACACCACCTGCAGCAGGGGAAGGGCTGCAGCAAGGACTGCACAGCTAGTTAATCTGCCTGGTGATGTTATTATTTATAGGTTTATTTGCGTGTCCTGATATTCCATATGTGGTAAATTATGTGCAAAGCCTCTCTGGATTTATATTTCATTGGTTGTAGCAAGGTGGGGATTGGCCTCTTCTCCCAGGTAACCAGTGTCAGGACAGGAGGAAATGGCCTCAAGATGCACCAGGGGAGGTTCAGGCTAGACATCAGGAGGAATTTCTTCATGGAAAAGATTGTTGAGCACTGGAATGGGCTGCCCTGGGAGGTGGTGGAGTCACCATCCCTGGAGATGTTCAAGAAATGGCTGGATGTGGCATGAAGTGCCATGGTCTAGTTGACAAGGTGGTGATCAGTCAAAAGACTGGATTTGACTTGATGATCTCAAAGGTCTTTTCCAACCTAAATGATTCTGTTATTCTGTGATAATCATGTTCCATCTTAAATAACTGAATATTAATTAATAAACTTTTGCCACCTTTTTTTTACTAATGCATTTTAACATATTTACAAAATGCTTCACAACTTTTGAATCATTAAATGCAATTATAATTTTGAGCACTTTTAACATATTTAGGAAATAATTGAATTTTGCATAGACAAAATACTGTCCTTTCTGTGCTATAAGGGAAGGATAGCACTCTGAGCTACTGATGCATTTAGAAAAAACTACATGGCATATGAAATATCATAGTTTATGTAGATTATTCTCACTCTGAGAACATGTCTTATAATTTAAAATTCTTCCTGTCACAGATTAGCTTTTATATCTTGTTTTTGACATTTGATTTGATATCTGAAATGCATAGAAGATACTATTTTTAATGAAAGCTTTATATATGTTAGTAATTATTATTTTATTTATAAGCATCTTACATTTCCCAAAATATTTATTTTTCTTTGAGCCTTTCTTTTTCGCATGACAGTCTCTGAGCTGGGGATGAGTGACCACTTTTTTTAAACAAGAAACTGGAACTTCTGCCGTGTGTGAGGACATTAAAGACAAGTTTAGGGAAGCTGAGGGAGGTGTGCCTCGAAGCTGGGGAGGTGAGGAAGGATTCTTCCCTCTCTCCCCCTCCTGCAAGCTGTTGTCCTCACTTTTGGAAGAAAACTGGGGCAAATTAGCATAAAGGAAAGAGAGCAATAAAGCAAAAAAACAATAGTAGATCCCAAATATCATAGTTCCTTCTTTTCTGCTTATGGTGAAGCAGGCCTGGTTCCACAATTGCTAATCTTTAATTCTGCAGTGGACCTTATAGTATGTCTTACTCTTACTGCTTTGCTTTTACGTTGTTTCTTCATCTGGGATGCAGTTGCATTTACTACATTAAATACTGGATTTTGTTGTTTATATTTTTTTAAATTCCAGATCATATCCTTCTCTTTGGGATCCAATATTTTACCTTCCTCCTGTTTCCCTTCTCACTGCAGTCAATCCACCTCCTCCAAGTCAAAATACCATCTTAATCCTTTATGCATCTCTGGTAGAGAATTCCCCTGGCTTCTTGGATCCACCTGGATCACAAGCCATGGAACAACATGAAGGATTGCATTAGGTGAACCTTCCCTACTCAGAAAGGTATCAGTAATGGAGGTTTAGGTTAGATAGGAAAAAGACTTTCCTAATGTTAATGAGAGTGAGAAGCTGGAGGGGATTCAGGAGGCTGCAGTAAATCTGTGGCTGGTGTGTTTCAGAGCAGGCTGGACCAAGGCAACAGGAGTGGAGCAGGCGCAGCTGAGCCGTGGCGTGGGGGAAGGAAAGGAGCAGATGACCCTGTGGCTTTTGGCAGCCTGATGCTGAGAAATGTCTGCAGCCAACTTCACTTGTTCAGCTGCCCAGAAATGCCTGCAGGTAGCTAAAATCTTTCAAGATTGGCTATAAAAGGGCCAGAATGAGACACTGTTTTTTTGTAGAAGATGGCAGATGGGACGTTACAGGAAGCTAGACAGTTGGTCACACCAGTATAGGATACTGGTTTCAGAATCTAATTGAAATATAACAAGGGCTAGCTGAGAGATAAGGAAGTAAGCTGCTATGTTTCTTTGGCATGTCCCTTCTCAATTGCCTGCAGGTTTTTTTTCTTCTGAATATTCTCTCTTCTCACTCTAGTTTCTTACTAACTAAAGTTAGAATTATTGCCAAATATTAAAACAGTGTAGCTTTTTCAAACCATTACTTTCAGTTTTACTTAGGATGTTGTTCCTGAGTTTTCTGTACTTCTTTTTTTAAGGAATACTGTCTAATATATAAGGATCATTGTCCCAGGTTTCTAAGGATCATTGTCCCTGGTTTTTATGCCACACATTTGCAGAGTGAGAGCAATAGTACTGCATTTTCAGGATGCCAAGTGTGTGCACTTTGATCTGGCGCTACAGCATGCCTCAGGGAGTAAGTTGAATCTTGATTTTTATAGTCAGTCATCCACTATCAGGTACCAGAGCCCCGATTAGACAGGCTGAAAAACAGAATACACCATGGGTTGGATATGGAAACATTTGCAAGGAGGCTCTTGGCATCACCAGCATCCTCATAGCTCATTTTGTACTTCTGTGCTAGTAAATCTCTTAAATGCATCCAGAAATTATACCTGTGTGTGGTGAATGACTGCATATGCACTGATTACTTTTGAAACCACTTCTTCCCACCCTGCCACATTCAGCAGTGGAAAATTAGAATAATGTACATGTTTTGAAATTTGACCTCACAAATGTGAGACCACTTGGTGTGGTTGTGACTCCTTAACATTCCTTGCATTCCCTCTCCCAAACCCAGTTGTTAGCACTTGTTGCAGGGTTTAAGTGGCTTTGTAGCAGCACCTGTTAGCTGCTCTGGCTAGTGGCACACTTGGGACTAAATGCCCTTTCTGACCTTTTCTTGTCAGTCATACCAAAGATACTTGACTGTCTATTTGTTCACTATTACTACCATAGCTGAGATGTGTCCTGAACTCTTCAGAAATAGGGTCATGATGTTCTTACTGTTGTCTGTGCTCCTTCTGCTGTGTTATTGGACAGGAGCACTTGCAGCATCTCCTTTGGGATAGTTGCAAGGCATGGGGAAGTAAAGAGTTTCACAGAGGGAATTTCCTGCCATTACCCACTGCAGCCTGGTGTTCAACCTCACGAGAGCTACAGTAGCACACTGCCTTGATACTCTCATTTTAAATCTGTATTGGGACGACAAAGATGGTTGAAGTTATTCTTTCAGGGCAACATAGAGCATGGACAAAGCACTTCCAAATGAAACATGCATTAGGTGTTGCAGTTATTTGTCTATTTTTTAATCTAAGTGGATTTCTGTTTCTATGTGTAGTCTTTGAAAAAATACACAGCAATGAAAGGGAATTCAGTGATCACAAATTTCCAAGAGTGATTAATAGTGCACTTAGGGTTTGATTTTGCCTAGCATGGAGCACTGGTAGGAGGTGCTAAGCACCCCAAACTTTCATTCAAAGCAGTAGGGCTGAGGTATGCTGAGCATTTTCTGACACTGAATGTGCAAGCACAGCCTGTAAACCTCTCCATAGAAGATAAATATTTGTTATTTATTTGACCTTGAAGATAGGACTGGTTTGATAGGGTTAAGGTCAATGAGTATATTATTTTTAGACAAGATACAGAGTACTTGGATGGTTCTGCTTTATTTTAGTGTGTTAACATCTGGCAGCATTCTGTGTTCCATATGCTGCTGATTGTCCTGATACATTCATCTTCAGTGATTATCAAAAAGATTTCAGTGCTCTGGAGTTAATCACACATTTGAGAGGACAAATACATGAAGATAAGTAGAAAAGCTGCCTGTAGGTTTCTGTATAGAAGGCCAATATTTGTGCAAGTACACTATTAATTCAGAAATGTTTTTTTTTAATTGTCTTAATTAGCTAATGTCTGTAAGGGTGAAAAATAGTGTATTAGAGTTCAATATTGTTGTCACAATAGACACAGAGAACATTGCTTCTTGGAATTCTGATTACCCCCTTTTAATTCTACATGTTGCACAATGGTTTATTTTTGATAATGGTGAATAGTTAAGGGGATTTTAGACTTGCACCCTTTTCTCAAGTGTTTTTCTGTGGCTTTGGTCCATGAAAGTTTAGCTATGCTTCTGTTATTTCATTACAATAAGCACACACATAACTATCAACTGACTTTTTTTTTTTAATATTGGTGTTTTCAGTTTTCTTAGGTTGATAAAATTTTTTTCCAGGGCTATAAATTATTATTGTTATTCTGTGCTGTTTTGGCCTTACATGCTAACAGCTTCATGGGAGAAAGACTAAAGAGTTTCACGTAGAATTTGCCACATCAAAGCAGGTATTTCCTTTTACAGTACCACCATCATTCTGGGAATGCAGAGCCCCTACCCCAATCAGAACAAATGGTGAAACAAAACCAAACAAAGCCTGATGCTTGTCAACCTTGTAAGACCCTTGTGCCTTTTGCCACAGCCCACACTCAGCTGGAGACCAGTCCTCTAGGCTAGCCCACTGTGGGGCTGCCCAAGGTCCTGCAAGGAATAGTTCAAATAAGGAAACAGCTGTAGGTCTCAAAGTCTAGAATGATGACCCTTTGCTTCCAACACCTCCTGTCAGACAGTTCCTTGCGGCTCCACTCTCTGCTGAGAAGGAAGGGTGCCATGAAATCAGCTGTGGCCATGGCTCTTCAGGCAAACCCTGGGACCAGGGTCTGTCAGCACAACGTGGCATCGGGCGTCTGGTCAAAGTAGACATCAGGAAAGCAGCAGGAAGACTAAAGTGGCAGTTTGCCACAAAACAGAAGGTACAGAACAAACTAAGGTAGCAATATTGTTCCTCAATATTTCTCTCTTAATTCAATATCTATTATTTCAAAGAATAAAAGAAAGGCAGCAAAGTCTCTTGGGGCACATAACATATCCTGACCTACTATTTAGATAAAACTTGTTGTATTTAATCATGCACAAATTTGTTTGGATTTTAGCAGTGACCACTCTTCCTGTTGCCAATATCTATTAATGATAATTACTTCAAATACTATACTCACTCAGTGATAGCATCACATCATGGTGAGGAAGATTGTGATCTTATCTAAACCTATTCTGTTTAACTCTGACACTCCTTCTATTATAGCGGGGCCCTGATAAGATCATGCCTGTTAGGATCGGACATTAGTTGAAATCAATATTTGAAAATGTGCCTGTTTTTGCTTAATAGCAAAGTTAGTGTGAGGGTCATAGTGAGATCATTTGTTGGATGAGATTGTACAGCTTCATCTTGTAATGGAAATGTGTTCCTCGCTTCAGCTGCTGGTGAAAAGTAAAAACAAGGGCTCTTTGAAAGCAGTACAGCTTTGCTAATAATCACTGTGTGAGGAAGGTACAATCATTATTATGATATTTAACATCTGTAGTGCTGCAGCCTGTTGAGGTTTGAGTCAGGAACTCCTTTTTACTGGACTCTGGACCTGACATTAAAAAGACAGCTGCTAGCCTCAGCTAGCTTAGGTCCTGCTTTTAGACCAGACACGAGTGCAATGGCAACAAGTGAGTGTGGAAGCCAAAACACTAAAATAGCAATAATTAAGATTAGTATAGTAACAGTGATGTCACACTAAAGCAGCAGACATGAGTTTTTTAGAGATAGGGAATGAAAAATGCAGCAAGTTTGCAGATGACTTCAGAGCATTCTTCCTGTACTCATTGATCTAGTGGAAGAATATACAAATAAATTTGGAGTATTTATTTAGATAGGAATTTTGAAACTTATTTTCTGATGAAGAAGGATGTAATCTAGATTAGTGATGATGAACTCTTTTAGAGCTTGGTGCCAAATTGATTTTAAAAAGCTCGGAAGCTCTTGTGCTGCCAACATTAATCTCTCTGTAACACATCTGGCACTAGTGCCAGCTGTTTATGGTTACTGGTGGAGATGAATAATCAGAAAACTCAAAGTGCCATAATGCTGATTTGCTGAAAAATATGGTTACTCTTATTGTAAGACTTTTCAAGATTTAGTCAAAGAAAACAAAGCAGAGCCCTGAGGATATTGCATGGGATATATGAGACCTGCAGTGTCCCTTTTTCCTTAAAACCATTAATTTTTACTCTCCAAAAAATAAAAAAGTACTACAGAATAAATTAAAAATGAAAAGTGGATAGTGAATGGCTCATTGTTTTGATGGAAGGACTGCAAAATGTAAGTGACACTAGTTCTGAGCCTATGGTTGGCATCAAAGGGCCTCATGCATACCTTCCAGTGCAAGGCGTGTGCCCTGACTACTAGACTGCTTTAGGGAGAAAGGCTCCAAGTGATAGATAACATTAATAGATCTGTTAAATCATGCCAGTGTAGAATAAAATAAAATAAAATTGTAAATTTCCAATTTTTTTCCTGAAATTGAAGTCTGTTTAAATGCCCATCTCTTTATTTAGATAAACTGCTAGTATTATTGATGTGCTAAGACTTGGACAGTGTTTACCAACCATTTCCATTTCAGTAATTCCACTCCTTGCTGACTGTGTCTGGTCATAACGTCTAACTTCTTGTGATTTGACTTGGATTTCCTTTGCAGTTCTCAACTTGATTCCAATTCCTCACATTTGACACACCAGTCACTAAATTTGTCACCAGTTACTAAATTATGGTGTTTCCTGGAAGAGAGGAATGTGCACATGGCAGGAGTGATAGTTTTCACTACACAAAGTCAGAAAGTTTTCGATTCAGACTACAACATACACAGTATCATGATCTCTGCTAATTATTTATGTATATGTCATTACCAGTATCACATATGTGCCAACTGGTAGTTATGAAGAGGTGTAACTTTAATTTATGTTTGTTCGAACACAAAAGTGGAATGACAAATGAATAAATCATTGCACCAGTGTTAACAGTAAAAGCATGACTGAACTCACTATCATCACATTGCCTTTCGATTCAATTAAATGGCACTGCTTACTGTTTTAATATCATATATGAAAGCACCGTAAATTGAAATTAAAAAGTCATCAAGGTGATTTATAGAGATTAAAAATTTTCCCTATAAGATGTACATAAGATATTTGAGTAGCATTTTGCCCATAAAAAGTGAGGCATTTCTTGGTTTTTTTTTGAATAGTGCATACTTTTGGATACAATATGAATAATAAAGATGTAGATTTAATTTTATTTTTAATTTTAGTTGTAACAAGCAGAGGAAGGAGCAGAGCCATTTTGAAATCATCCCTGAGAAAAATGGGAAGTATGTATTTTTAAAAGAAATTTGAAATATGTCAAGATTTTAGACATCTGTGTCACAGAGCAGGGCAGAATTTTCTCAAGATTTTTTTCCATTTACCCAACTTTATTTTAATCTGTGTCCATACCAAAAGTATTTCTTGTGTAATCTAATACATCACTGCAGTATTTGCATACAGAAATGGGTGTTGTTCCACCAGGGCATTTGCGCAGCATGGCATTCAATAGAATAGTGACACAATTTGTCATGAATGTTACTGAAAAAGAGTGTACTGCTAGAATTTTGAAGTGTTAATATTTAAACATTGATCTCTTTAAAATATTGACTTTTTGAACAATTATCCTCATTATTTCTTTGTTGTTTTAATTCTGAAATATTTTTGAATTCATGGAATAGCAACACTTTTCATTTGCCTGTTTTATTTCAGAAGTCTTTGTGACATATTTTTTCCATAAATATCCCTTCTTTCTCCCCACATAAAGAATGATGAAGAGCCATAATTTTACTTTTATAATAGCAAAATATTCCATTTACTGTATTCCTCAGTTCCCAGCATTGGCCACATGCAGCATGTGTAAGACTTTCTGTTAAACTTGTGTGCCAGTGCAATCAGAGCTTCACTTTAAGCCTGACTCTGAAACAATTAGATTAAGAAGCAATAAGAGAAGATTAAAATCAATTATACCTGCATGAATAGTGGAAAACCAGTATTTTTTACTATTTATTTGAATTCTAGTATTTTAATTGTTCTAACTTCATTTTTTTGATTTGTGCTTTCTGCCCCAAGAAGTTCTTGGTATCCAGACCAGCCTATTAAATATCATAAAACAGAAAATCATGCTGATATTACAATGCCTGAATCAAGGTGGCAAAAAAGAGGAAATCCCCTCCTGAAAGAACTTATTTGACAAAGAACAGGAAACATTTTCTAATGGAAAATCAAGGCACAAAGAAATTAACAGACTTGCTTGACAGCACACTGGAGGTCTCAGGTTTCCTACAGGTTAGACAAACACCTATGTTACAAGTTTATTCCCTGGAATTATGAGCACCTGAACAGTTGTACATTAGCACTCTGAGAACTGAACTAATTTTTATACTCCTTATAAAAAAAAATTTAATAAAATGTAGATATGTAGGAATCCATCTGTTCATAGAAAATGCATGATATAAAAGAAGAGTAAACTTTTTATGTATATGCAGATCTTAATTGTAAAGAAAATGCAAATACAAAACAATGCTTCTTTGAATTCTCAAATGTGCCACCTGTGAAAAATAAAAGAAAATCAGTAGACTCATGCATAAGTCAAGAAACAATTACTCAGCAATGAATTCCCATAATTTCATAACTGATGCATTAAAACTTGAACATGAAGGTATATAAAAAAATCCAGAATTGCAAAGAGTAGGATCCCTTGTAATGTAAAGGAATGATTAAACCAATAGATAGCACACTGGTGTGCATAGTCTGGATTATGTCTTTGAAAAAGAGAAAATGCTTGATGATGGTGTAGCAGCACTATGTTTCCAATAGGCCAGTCAGTCAAATGCAAATACAGTCTATAATAAAAGAGCTGGTTGGCATAGTAATTGGGAAATGAATGTTATTTGTAGCTCCATATTTCTGTCTTTAGGAGTCTAAGAACTAGGAGGTTGGTATTGATAAGAGGGTTTGTGTATAAATCCTTTGTAATGAGGCTGTGCCTCTTCAGTCATTTGTATTAATTTTAACTTTAGATATGAACATCATTCTCTGAAAGGGGTGACAACTAAAATAACTAATTTCACCAATGTCTAGGGAGAAAAAAAATAACTCATTTTAGAAAAAAAATTCCCTGCTTGTTTTTTGATTGTTTGGTTGGGTTTGGGTGGGGTTGTTCTGTGGCAGGGGGAGTTTGAGGGTACATACAGGATAACCTTACAGCTGTGTAAGGCATGCACTATAGATTATTGCTGCATTTGTGCAGATATTGACAAAGATGAGTTCAGGTCTGGATGAAGGAAACTATTCTGCAGGAGAAATACCAAATATAACATATATCTCAAGAGTATTAAAAGCCCTTGCAGTTCCTAACTCAGGTCAAAAACTCTCCAAATGCCTTGAGATCTTCATTAACTTCAGCCATTGATATTACTCTCATGTTTGGTTTTTTTCCTTATTGGTTGATTTGGGTGATTACTTAGCAATGTATTTGACAGTTTTTGCTGTTCTATGTCTTTGTGCATACACCCCTATGTGACATCATGTTCCTATGCTGAACTTCTGAATATTTCTGTAAGATCACCTGGAATGCAGAACTTGAGGATCTTAAAGAGTAGAGAGTCTGGAGCATTGTGGAAAGGTGAAGTTCTATCAGTGGCTTTGATTGCCTTTGTCTTGTTACTCTGTCCACACCCCAACAGGTCTCTCCATTCAGCATCATTTGCAGCTACAGGGATTCCCTTTGCTCTTGACTTTCCTGTCCCCCATCTCCTGATCATTATCTCTTATTTACATTTCTGGCACTTGCTGCTTAGCCTTTCTCCTTAGTTTCCAATCCCCCATTGTCCACTTCTTCAGACTAGTTTCCCTCTCCTTTCTCTAATTTCTCTGTCCTTTTTCTTACTGATCTTCAAGATGTTATTTTTAATGTTCAAGAACTTGCCCTTCCTTAATTTCAAGCTCCACCCCAAACAGGTAATTTAGAGTTAATTGCTTGGAAGTAGCATTTAGAGTTGATTTTAAGGAAATTAAAAAAAAAAAAAAGAGGAAAGAAAGAAAGAAAGAAAAAAAAAGACTGAATGGTTATTTTGTGTAAAATAAGAATGTATGATAAGTTTCCCTGTTCAGGATAGCACACCCATTCCTGAGGCTATTTGTAGGGCTGACTTGAAGAGGTTCCATGTACTTTTATCACTGCCTGCTACTTTGCTGGTTTCAGGGACACAATCAGTTTCTGTCTTTGGGCACTAAGTGAACACTGCAGAGAGCAAGAAGGAATCTCTTGCCTCTGCCCCTGCCCAAGTTTAACATTACACACAATTAGTCAGGTGTATTAAGGGCTTACTGTGCCTTCTTCTGCTTAAGCATCAGGCTTGGGTACTACCAGAGGCTTGCTAGCAGGCTCGATGGACCAGTGGACTGATCTTGCACACTAAATCCCGTGCTTTTGTGATATGTTGACAGACCCCCACCTCAAACAGTGCTAGCAGGCACTGCTTTAATAAAACCAGACTGGGTCATTATTTACTTCTGAGATTTTCCATAAAAACAGCATAAATGTTAACTAATAAATAATCTTCTCCTAAATTTCTTACAATAACTGAGCTTACCCCAGGCAGGTTGTGCAGCTGTAGATCAGGGTTTGAAAAATATGAGAATTCCTTATTCCCAGTAGGGCAGTGGGAGGAAAAGTTTCTCACTCCCATGTAATTTATTTCTCTGTAAGGTGTTGAGGGCTTCGGTCTCTTGTCTTTACACATCCTTGCTCATACTAAATCACTCACTAAGAGCTAACAAAAATTTTTAGAGGAAAGAAAGATAACAGAGAAAACCATGCAAAATATTAGTTAAATTAATAAAATAATCCCACTTCCCTGATCTTGTGTGCAGAAAGAAAAAGAAGAAATTGAATTGAAAATGCATTAGGTAATGCCTGATCTAGGAATTAATCTGCTTACTTACACACAGCAGAGATACAAATTCTCTTGAGATAGCTAACTTGGTTTCTGATGTGGTATAATCCATGTTTACACATGTTGCACTGAATTGTAAAGAGAAAAGATTCCTGTGTAAAATGAAGCAGAGACGGAAAGCAGAATGAGAAAAAAAAGGTTTTTAACATAAAGTAGTATTCTCTATCTCACCATTCAAAAGGGCACATTAAAAGAAATATGTCATCTGTGATCTGAACTAGGAAAAAAAGGGTACTTGTTTTAAATGAATCTCCTTACTTCAGAAGCTTTTAGCTACATTTTTGGCTGACTGAATGAGGCTGCAGGAAAATGTAAAGTTATTGTTGTTCAGCCTCAGTGGAAATTAAGAGGCTGGAATCGTTCTTTCAACCTTTCATACACTTTTTTTAAAATACATTTACTTTGAGTAGTGCACTTTATTCCTTTGCATTTGGATCACTTCTTAGGCATTTGTCTTTATTGGGAAGTAAATGTCCTGTTGCCACAGCTTAACAACCTGTGAGCTGGGAAACGATGTTGTTTAAGATAAGTTTGGGGGAAAGACTTCAGGTAGATGGCCATCTTATTATCCATGCCTGTCTAGGAATTTGTAGGCAATGCTGAGATGACTCTGGTTTTCTTGAGACTGACACGCCTTCTTGCCTTCATTTTTTACTCATCTTTGTAAATGAATGTTTCAATTTTGCGAAGGTTTAGAATTTTAGACACATTTCATTGTTAAATGGGGGTTCATCTATAAGGAGTTTTACAGCTTTTCAGATGAAAAAAGCCCCAAACAAACAACAAAAAACAAGCACAGTAACATCCCAAACCCTCAAAAGATAAGATGTAGATCACCTAAGAACCATTGTTCAACAAGTTCTCTGAAGTACAAAGTGAGATCACAGCTGCCCTGTCTGTGATGAGCAGAGGAGCTGCTGATCTGTTTAGTTGTACCTTTAACAGTGAGAGTAAAGAGATGGAAATGGTGCCTGAAGCCCTGAAAGGTGGAGCACAGAGCAATAAGTGGGATGCTTGCAACCCTCATAAAGGCGTCAGTGGTGAAATACAACTCTATTTGATATTAATTAATTGTGTGTAATTAAAGTTTAAAACATTCAGGACTTGTGGAAGTTAAAACTCTTAACGCAGCAATTAGTAAAACATGCTATTGTATTTGGGGATCTAAATAGTGATATAGTAAAATATATACTCTAAAGATGAAAAATACTGTGTAAAGTGAGACAGTGCTGACATAACATTGCTGTGAAATCCTTACATTCTGTAGATCTTGACTTTTTAATAATTTTTTGTGTTTGGTGTTTTTTAATTTGTCCATATTTTATTTAGTTCTCCATACAGTTCCTCTATATTTATTATCTCAGCAGCAAAAGACACATGGAATTTTCTGGAATCCCACTGATTTAACTTCCCATAACTTTATAGGAAGTTATGAATACACTGAGTATCATCAGTGTATTGAATACAATCAGAATAGAAGACTTATCACCAAAATATATGGATATTATTTTTTCATATCCAGTCCCTGTATCTTTTGTAACTTTTTCTCTACTCTGTATATGTAAATTAGAAAGGTGAAGTCAGGGAGGAGAAAATAAGGGAGATATTAAAAGCCTGAATTTTCCACTAAACGAGAAATTTTGCATCAAAATGCTTTGGAGTCCCATGCCTGAAGAAAACCTCATTTCTACAAGTATCAAAAGGGCTGTGTGTAGAGGAGGTCATTTCTGTGACATACCATGAAGATCTGTTTTTCACCTGAACTCATCTATTGTCATGTTACTGGGCTAATACTTTTTAGGATTGTGAAGCCTGAAGTGCTTCATTATATTATAGCTATTAGGATTTTAGTAACATTGCACTGAATTATAATAATTGAGAAGATGCTATGCAGGTTGGCTCAAAGAAGCTATTTCACTCTGCTGTGCTGACAAGGAAAGTAACAACAACAGCAACAAGATAACTAGTAAAAAATACTGTTTATACCTAGAGAAAAAATGTGTAACTTGGTGGCATACTGCAGCTCTGCACACCTGTCTGCAGTCGTGCCACAGCCAGTGGTTATGAGAAACATCTGTATGGAAACAGATTTTTTTTAAAAATTGTTACAATTTGCCTTCATTTAGTACTCTCTAGAAGCAGCCTGAGGTAACATTTAAACATTTCAGTATGGTCTAGATTGAATTATATATTTTTTTACAGTGGACTTTGATTTTAAATGTAAGCAAAGAAATAGATACTATAGGAAAATTAACCTAAAATCAAAACTTTATGGTGACCTGTTTGTTTGCACATTTTTAGAAGAAAGGTGGCATTAATCATGAGGCCTTTTTAAACCAAGGTGGAGAGAGGGGAAAGTATGATAACACACATTAAAAGACTAATGATTGCTCAATCGAACTTTGCTGGCACCTCCTTAATCACGTAAATCATGATGCATGTTGTATTTTGGAGAGTAATTTCAGAACTGGTATAGGGCTGCTTTCCTATAATATGGGCTGCTATGAGAAGTTTGCATCCTTTTTGAGCACAGAAGCATCAATGGGATGGCAGGAATAAGGTAGGTAATTATAAGTTCTTGTTGGTGATAGTTGGGCGAGTCAGAGAAGTAACACCAACCACCCTCCTCCTGAAACAGCATCAGTGTATGGCTTGTAACTCCCACTGAACCACAAGGATTTAGGATTGCATGCCCTGAGACACAGAGGAACCAGAGGTGAGCTCAAAATGAGTTTGAAAATTCTGTTACACTTGTAAGCTGCTGAAGCAACCAGCGTGTTCCTACATGCACAGCAAAGTGACCTCTGCTGAGAACAATGCAGATTCCGCATTCATGAGATTCAAATCCTCAAACTTAACGGGCAAGACCCCATGAGGCTTGATGTATTAACATTGAATGTATTGTTTTGAATAGAAGAGTAAAAGCCTACCATCAGTCTGGTTGTTGGTGTTACTGGGCTTTGGTTTTCAGTGTGCTGCTTCATGGCCTGACTTTGCAGGTCCTGCAGGGTGTGCACAGCTGCTGAGCACTGGTGATGGGTAGTTCCCAGCCAGTGTCACTGTGCTTAAAGGCTTGGGTTTCTGGAGATCTCAGATCACTTTTGGGTTTATCCTTCCAAACTTCATTCAGACAATGGGGGGGAATGAATTCTGAGACTTACTCATGTAAGCCAAATCTGTCACCAAGAAGAGTGAGCTATGGTAGATCTTGAAGCATCATTTGAGCTCCATGGCTGTGCTGGCTCCAGATTTCAGTGTTATGTGTCATTGGGTGCAAGGTGAGCTGTTGGGGAGCTGGGCTCCTCTGGCAATCCTGACCAGAGTTCTTCAGATTTTCTTTTCATATGTGCATGGCAGAAGGATAGGAGAACACTGGCAATACAGCCCTTGCAGCTGTCAGGATGTCCGAAAAACGTACAAACATACATACATACATAAATATATATTTTTATATATATGTAGATATATGTATATATATATAAACATGTATATTTTTAAACCTTGACAGAATCAAACTTGTGTGGCAACATAAAGTTTGGGGATGCTCTTACCTACCAGTGTATTTTCATACTTAGATGAGATAATCCAAAAGAGTGTTACTCTTTCTATGGCTGCACCACTAGCACTTAGCAGTGATACTGAAATCATCAAAAATCTGGATCAGTGTTGAATTAAGCAGTTTAAGTTTTTTAAAGAAAAAATTAAGTACCAAAAATTATGTATCCAGCTTCCAGAGAAAAAAATAGAGTATGAGGTGCTAGAGGTGAAAATAGGAGACAATAAAACTGGTAAGATGATTTTTTTAACTGTCTAAAACAAAAAAGAAAAATATAAATATTTAAAATTAGTCCTCAAAATGCAGGGAGCTTAGCTGTAAAATTCCATCTGATCACTATTAGGCTTACATGAGATTACAAAAGCCTGCTGATAATAGAGTTAAATTCAATTTCAAAGCACTGCGGTGAGGACACTGAAACTGTAACAAGCCAGTAGTACTATTTGGGTGAAAAAGAGTGGATACTCTGGGCATAAAAACAGAGTCAAGGGGATGCTGTTTGCACAGTAATTGACTGTAAGGGTAATTTTTGTGATATACTGTTTTCAGAGTTTAGATAAGGCATGAAAATAGAAAATCAATAGTGTAATAAAGGAGAATTTCAGGACTTTGATGGGTAAGGAGGAGGCCTTTGGAGGTCATACACAATTATCAAAGATCTCTGTTTACCTTGATTTTATATTTTGATTTACTTCTGAGCCAGAACCTGGGCAGGTGAGGGTTACTTTTCAGTTTCGCTTTCATCGTTAAATAAATTTCCGAAGTGCCTGGATATATGTGTACAAAGTTAACTATGCAGTCATTGCAGCAATTCAAACCCACACCGGGTAAGTCAGAAGAGAAAATTCTAAAGGGAAATATACTGAGGCTACATGTCAGATGTTTCTCTCTTCTATTCTCTCCCTCTCTTTTTATGCACACAACACCCATATGCACATGCACATATATTAATATATATAATATATGCAGATATTGATGGAATTCTATGAGTTGAAAGAGAGGAAAGATGTCTTTAAGGATCCATATCTCTCGCAGCAGATATATGTTATTATCACTGAAATGTGGCCTTCAGTCTTGAAACAGTTAAAAGAGTTCTACGGCCACAAAAGAAGAGATTTCTTCAGAATTATCTCCCGCCTCACATTTGCTCTTAGGCAAGCAGTTTAAAAAAGCCCAGTGATTGAGCCAGTGATCCAATTTGAAATGCAGAAATGATTAGAGCTGCTTGCCTCATTTCATATCGAAATTCTCTGATTTATGACAGGGCTGCAGCCAAGATCTATCTCCAAAGGGAATTAGTGTGCAAGTTTGCATATTTTTGTTATTTAGGTTTCTGATAGCAGCTGCTAGCTAGAAATACTGAACTGGGAGGTGGTGGTGCAGGGTTTTTCAGCCATTGGAGCAAAGAAAGATAAGAGCCTTATGTTTAGGACATTTAGACCCCTTGACCATCTCACCATACAGTAATTTTTAAACTTGGATTGCAGTAATACAGGAATCCAGCGGAATGGTTAATTGTAGTTGTGGAGAAAGGAATTACCAAAATTCTGTCTCCATGTTTTAACTAGGGGAATTTTAATGAGGCATAAAACTTCAATCATGCGACTGACCTGTGGGGCAGAGTGTAGAACATATAATGAAACAGAAATAGAATTCTGAAAAAAAATTATTACCTTATCTGGAATTTACATGAAGTGTTAACAGGAAATTATGCAGCGGTTATAAATGAAAAATATGGGATTTAATGTACTTATTAATAAAGATTTGTTACATACATGATACCAGTGTCCCAAATCTGCTGTCCGCAGCTGTCCCCAATTTCTTATTTCTGTGTCCTCAAATGCATTTAGTGTCTTATTACTCCGGAAGCTAAGGCCAATATCCATTTAACACCAGTGTCTAAGACAAACGGAAACATCTTTGTGTAGGGGTCAAGGACTGAGGAATTTCCCCTCTTTACAGCATTCAGACAGTCATAAAATTCTGGTTTTTTAATTGGGAATTCAGTTAATGTTTTCTTTGGATATTTAAACCTTCTGTGATGAGGAGGAAAGAATGAGCACATGGTGGCTCTTAAATAAAGGGGGGGAAAAAGCCCTCTGCATTGAATGAAAGATGAGTAACTGCTGAATTATGAGAGTATTGCACTGAGCAAAGAAATCACACTGTGAAAGTTTATTACCGTAGCTACTGTCCAGCTCCATATGGAGTCATTATGGCCTAGAGTCTCAATAGTGCTCCTAAATTGACCTCACTATAATGCAGCTGTGCTTCAGGTATTAAAACCTCTCCCATATTTCACTGAATATTCCCTGGGAGATCCAAGGTTATTGTAGTAAAAACTTTAAAATTTCATTACATTGTTCTTTGACAAAGAATTCTGTAAGAAGATCCTACAGCCTGCACATGAAAATGTGTGAGTTATTTCTTTTAAATCCATTCTTCTTGCATTTATTTTTCCATTCCTACCCTTGTTATTCAGCAGTAGTTCTGCCAAGGGAGCTGGTCATGTTTAGGTGCATTACGCAGTTACCTAAGTAACCCACTTTCTTTGTGAAGTCTCTCTGAGCATAGTGCTGACCTTAAAATAACACTGTGATACTGCACTTAAAACAGCCCCAACACTGGGGATGAACTTCCCGTCCCTCTCTGCAGATGCCAGTGATTTGGAATTTATATTAGCACATTTGAAACCACAATTTAAAACATTGTGCACCCAGTGAGTGAAGAGTTATCAAAACAAGGACAGAATGGAAATGGAGGAAATGGAAATGAAGGTGGTTTTCCTTGTGACTAATTCATCCACTTGCTTGGGACCATTATTCAGACAAAAGAGACAATGCAGTCAAGTGAAACTGTCACCTGAAGAGGACTGTTTTTATATACTCACATATACATTAAGACAATCTATGTGTCTTTTTTCAGTTTCCATAATGAGAGTATACAATGGCATATATTAAAGATTATTTAAAATACAATGATGGTGTTCTTTTTTTTTTTCCTACTAGTAGCAGAAAAATTCCGGCAGAAATATAAAAGAATCAATCTTTGGATGAAGTCCACCTTCTCTGTTCCCAGTAAAATTGAGCAAGCTCTCTTTGCTACTGCCTTCTTTAGTGATTTGATTGCAATGGATTCTGTGCCTGCTGTACTATGAGTTTTATGATTCTGTGAGAAAAGATGAATATAGCACTATAAATGTCCCTTCTGAATGCTATTTTAGCTTCTCTAAAGATATTGTAATCTAGTCTATCCATAGTATTTGCAGAAAAGCAGGAGATAGAGTTTTTGTTAGGTAGTGAGTGAAGTTTTCAGAGCATGGACCCAATCTGTGGGCCTGAAGCTTCATAAGAGCAATCACTGATGAATGTGTATATTTTCCCATTTTCACTTGTGCAGGCAGAAATGGAGATTCTTATGTGGAAACATGGTGCAACTTTGCTTAATTAAGGTTATGTTTAGGGTTGTTTTATGAAGTCCAGCGGTATGGAGAGAGTGAGGATCAAATGTCCAAGGCCATTGCATTAGTTGTCAGAGATTACATTTGTCCTTAGAGAAGTCCCTTACTTCACAAAGATGGAATGGGCTTTTTTTCTTAGCATAATGCTATTGTGGGAATATAAAACATTTACATTATGAAGGAAGGGCTTTAAAATGAAAGAATGCATAGGTCTTTCTGAAGAAGACTTCCATCCTCATAAAGTATAAATGCTCATAAATAACTGGTCTTGCTTTTTTCTTCATTAAATTATTTTACTTTAAACTTTACTGTGGGCTGTCAAGTCTGAGAATTTCTGCATATGTTAAAACCACTTCCACAAGGTATTATTTTTAAAGCATATTATTTTAATGATTTATCATGAAGTATGATCTTTTCTACTGCTCTCATAGCCAGTAAAAGTAAAAATATTAACTGTGCAGTATAGTTAACTTGGATAAGTGCAGCATTAAAGTAGATACACATTAGCCAATATGAAGCATCAGAGGTAAAATCAGAAGGAATAAATTTGACAGAAGAGCCCCATTTAATTTCTTCCAACCCCTGTGGTTCTATTCAATAAAATGTACTTTAAGTACCTTTCTGGACTGCACTAACATCTGCTGTTCTTGGAAACCAGTTTTTGCCAGAGATAGCTATGTTACTGGGAAATGCTGGCCCACAATGGCTTGCAGAGAGTGCTGTCTTCTTGTCTTATTCTTACTAATTAATTGCCATGAGGTTTGCTCCAGGACTAACTCTTGTGAGCCCAGCAGTGTGAAGAGGTTAGCTGGGAAAGTCATGGGGAGGAATGTGGTAGCAGCAGCAGAGCCCATGTGTGTGAGTGCATGTATATCCCCAAGAGATGTATACATGCAAAAAGGTGTGTGAAATAGGCAAAGGCAGGCAATAAAGTATAGTGAATTAGTTAGCTATGGCCCTTCCAAATAGCATACGTATTCTATAAATTATATCTAGCCTGACCAATTGGACACCATCCCAAAACTTATGAACTTATCTTAGCAAATCCCTCAAGTATGATTGATTTTCATTGTGTAAGTTTGGAAAAACAAATCATTGTTGAAGAAATTAGGAAACCTACTTATATCTGGTGACCCATTGTGCCTCAATAAATAGTAGTGGTCAAATCCTGTGTGCTTTATGTTTGTGTTGACTTCAGTGATGGCAGTTTCTAAGACAAGCCAGGGTTATGTGATTTTACATGTTTGTACATTTGTTTGCATGAGCATAGACACACATGCCCATATGCACAGACATTTTCTAGGAATCCTGCTTTCAAACCACTTCCTCAAAGAAGGGAAAAACAGTTTTAATTTCACAGAACTGACCAGGAGAGATAATGAAGTACTTTCAAAACTCTTTATGTGTGGAAACCCTAGAGGCAAACCCCAGAGCTTTCTTACTTTTAGCAACCAATTACCACAAAAAAAGAGTTTCCCCAATTATGAAGTGTACTAACACAGACTGCACAGACTCAATTTCACAAAGTGTATTGGAAAGACAGCATTCACATAATTAATGAGAAAATGCTGCATGTGCTCAGGCCTTCTGTTAATTGATTAAATGAGCCTATGTCTAAATCTGATTATAATCATGCTGTGGCAGTACAATTGAGAGAGTGTGTAAAGGTAAGGGGACTCTCTCTTCCGCTCTTGTACACTCTCGGATATCTGGACACATGTTCTCCCTCCTACTCCCCCTCCCCAGATTGTAAGAACAGGATAAAAACTGGGCTAATAGGAAAGGTAGCAGACTTCCCTATCAAAAGGGGGAGAGCTTAATCACAATCACTTGAACAGTTGTTCTTGGTTTAGTGTCTTGGTTCCTGTTTAATCCATCACTGGCACTTGTAAAGTGCAGTGGGCTTTATAGCAGACGTCACTTTGATGCTTACTGTGGTTAACAGTTAACAAGTGCTGGTTAGTTTTCCCGCGGTGTCGCAATAAAACACAAAACCTGCCATGTGCTTGTCGTTTTTTTTAAAGAAGGCCACAGTGTTCCCTAAGGGTTGTGAGAGAAGTTCATCCCATTGAACTGGTCAGCAAGATATCATTAGCTCGTTGTGTACATGAAATCCAGGGGTTAGAGCACCAAGCGTCACAAGCCAGTTTCTTTACCTCCTTGAGCTGATCAGAGGATCAGAGTATCAAGGAAGGATTAGCACTGACTTGGGATTTGTGTGATTGGTTAATTTATTGCGGCGATGGCAGGCCTTTCATCTATGGCAACATTTAATCAGCACGGCCATGGAGGCTATTACGGGTTAGCTCTTTTCTCAAGTCAGCCAGGGCTGCACCATCAGCCCTATCACAATTCCCCTGAAATTTCCAAATTATCTGGAACAGGCTTTAGCCTCACAGTAATAAAAATTAGAAGAGATCCCTGATAGCGCTGGTGGAAAAGGCTTTCACTTGCACAGGGCAAATTATAAATAGTATGAACGTGCACTTTAAAAAAAAAATTCTCCACCTCTTAAGAGATGTGCAGGACTTATCACCCCTGCTCTGATCCAAATCCTCGTGGTTGAAAATTTATATTAGATTTTATCAGTGAGGCCTAAGTCTAGAAAAATCAATGAAGGTTATCTTTTATGTTGCAGGAACTTGTGGAAATATTGATTTTCATTTTATAGTGAATTTGGAGCATGAGTTGGTAATCACTGCTGAGCTGACTACAATGTTTGCCTACTGTATCTTTTACTGAGTTTTGCTCAAGTATTTAAGATAGTATATTCCTGTTGATTTTAGCATGTAGTTTGAAGTCAAATGTTTCTTAATACAAGTTGGTGCATCTCTTGTTATATAATGTAATCCTTCAGAGTAATGGTGATTAGCTAATGTCTGTTGAATGATTTCTGAATTTAATAGTGATGTTCAGAATGAGAAAGAGGGAGATTTCAGGACTCCACTCATATATCTTGCTTCTCCGTTTTCCTTACCAGTCACTAAACCACTAAGTAAAGTACAGATTATAAGAGAATATAATGGAAAATAAGATGAAGGATGCTAAAAGATAAAATTCTCATGTATGAAAAGACTTAGGAACCTGAATATCTGCTAGTGTAAATTATAGTTATTCAAGCTATTAAGCATTAAATCTTTCAGAACTAATGAAAGCTAGAAAAACTTCTACTGATAAAAGACACCATGGCCACAGTTTAAATGAATCTAGATCCTTCATTTTGGCTCTTAAAAATGCTCTGACTAAGTAAAACAATGATTCAGAGAGTGATTTCAGAGTTTTTCTCCTGTAATGCCCTTATTCACTCTCTGTAGTTTTTATTTCCATAGTGTATGTCATTTTTATTGGTGGTATATCTGTGCAACTGATTTTAAAATGGATGAATTCTTCAAAAAGTCATTTGAATATTCAAATAAATCTGTTCCTGCCAAATTTATGCCATTTTTGTTTTGATTTTAGGTAATGTGAGTTTTCTTTCAGACCTGATATCGAAAAAGGAATTTTTAATTCCTTCTTCACACAATCTAACTTTAGGGCTTGTAAAATAAAACTCCATGAATTTCCAAAGATAAAGCCTAGCTGACCATTAGTACGTAAAACAGGGATATTCTCAGATAACTGTAGGGGAAAAAAATCATAGTTAGCTTTAAATAGATTTTGGAGTATGGACTCTGCTTATTCCCTCCTTTGTAATTCCTTTGGGTGGACCTGTTGTTCCCTGAGTATAGAAGGCATGATGGTTAGCAAGTACTTTGCCTGAGCAACCTTTTTAGCTTCTTAAGTAAGGATTTAAATCTGTAATTCTACAGGAATGTTGAATATTTAGGATTTTTAAATGTTGGTGCAGGAAATGGGACAGAAATAGTGAAGCTTTTTGCAAAGTACATGTCCTCAAGAAAAACATGAAGCTGCAGGTATCCCTGAGCATAATCTCTAAATACATCATCATGCTTAGCTGCAGAAAACTGACAGGAAAAAGTGTATGAATGTAGATACCTGAATCTCCTGATTGGAGCACTTGCAGAATGATTCTGGAGAACATACAAGGATGCACTTAGAAGGATGCATAGATATAGAAGATTCTAGTTCAATGAATGAACTGTGTGCCACTGCATTTATTTACATTGTATTGGCATTTTTCTCCAAGTTAATTATACCCTATTATGCTTCTAATGCTGTAATTATTTTAGTATCCTAACTTTTAGTCTTCTTGAGTATTTAGTTGGTACATGTTTGGTTCTGTAAATTTTCCTCCAAT
This sequence comes from Lichenostomus cassidix, assembly GCF_008360975.1. Classification (NCBI taxonomy): domain Eukaryota; kingdom Metazoa; phylum Chordata; class Aves; order Passeriformes; family Meliphagidae; genus Lichenostomus; species Lichenostomus cassidix. The sequence goes on from NC_139482.1 coordinate 132,968,788, forward strand.
GACAGTCTGTTCATATATTACACAGAAGTATTATGGATTTGTAGGTATGAGTAATGGTGTGTCACTGAGATCAGGGAGAGCAATATTGTGTCCATTTTGTGATTTTCAATAGTCTGATTAAGCTGATGGTTATTCCTTCAGATGGAAATCCTTTTCAGGAAAAAAGGGATGAATTCCTTACTAGTCCTGGAATTTATATGAACTATGAATACTGGTGGTATATGTGAAGGAATTTTTTTTCAAAGTTTTCTTTGAACCGTCTATAGATTCCAGCAGTGCACCTATTTTATGATTCTCCTCTGCTTCTATTAGTTATACACCAATGGGAAACTACCAAGTGATTACATACAACAAACATCTGAAGCTTTGCTTTGTTAGAAATATACCTTGCTTAGCTGATTTCTTTCACAGTGCCAAATTTGGCCCTTAATCATTAGCTTTTTCAAAAAATTTTTGCTCATTAGGCTTTAGGAAATATTTTAGATTAAATTGGAAGAAATGGAGATGTGCAGTCAGGTGATGAGATAGTTGTGTGTGGGATTACTAAGGTTTACTAATGAGCAATTTATAGTAACAGAGCAGTATCTCCCACCTCACCTCAACTGTATGCAGGACATGATACTCTCTGTTGAATTTTTGATTTCTGTTTATTTTTTGATTTCTTTTTATTTTGATTTCTTTTTCTTTTTATTCAGAAATCTTTTGATTTCTGTTTATTTCTTGCTGTAAACTCGATGACTCTTTCTGTGCCTGATCAAGAAAGGCAAATATCCACAAGAAGGGAGGACTTCTCTGGGGAATACATGGTGAAGATACTCTCAGTTTTTAAAGATTCTTCAGGGAAGAAATTTGACCCTAGTTTGTCCTGAAGACGACAAGTCCTTGTAATTGACCTGGACAAATAAATCACAACTAAGTAATCTTTCCCTTTCAAAATAGTTATATGCAACTATGGCAAAGCCAAAGGAGTTGGGATCCATACCTACCTGGTAGGAGATATAGAGACCTCAAGTCAGTTGATTAGCAGGCCAGTTTGGCAAACACAGCAATTTAAAGGTAATATGGAAAATATGGAAACAAGGTGGAATTTGGGGAATTAAAAAAAAAAAAAAAAAAAAAAAAAAGAAGAAAAAAAGGTGATGGTGATGTTTGATTTTTTTTAAAGAAAAAGATCTTACTTGAAATAAAATAGTGGAAAACTAGGGTTGTTATACCTTCCTAGAATTAAGTGTAGTGTGTTGACTAGCCAGCACATTTCTAAATTATTTTGGTCATTTTCCTGGGAAATAAGCCAATGCTCATAAATAGACTTGATGTATGAAAAGCCTTTAGGATGAATCTAGTGATTATAATATTGTTAATATGGAATTTGACTCTAGAAAATGTAGTCCATTTGGCTTTATGAAAAAGACAGATTTTTAAAAGAATGTAAAAGTTATGTTACTTTGAATGCTATCTATCAGCTTAATTACAGAAAAATAGGAAGTGTTTCAGAAGTTGAAAAATTAAATTGGAACATATCCTGAGTCAGAGAAACTAATGCAAGTCATTCTCCTGGTAAACATTTTCTTACCTGTGTATATTCTAGCACCATCCTTACATGTGTTGTGCACCTCATTCATTCTTAGCCAAAATCTCAAATTATCTACACTTAACAAAACAATTTGGATCAGACAAGAAGTGTGGTTTTTGCCCAGGGCCATCAGTCTGTCCTTCAGTTTATTTCTAGGCAAGGTCTGTGAGTTTTTTTTGTCGCATAGCTCTTTATTAAGAAGGAAGTAGTAAAGCTGGCTTGTCCACTTTAATGGGTTCAATTTTCTGTAAATAAGAGCACATTTAAAAGTTTTCTAGCATCATTCTCTGACATACACATTCATTATACAGAATCCAGTTTCTTTTTAAACCAATTCTTTTCTCAAATTTTAAAACAATTCTAGGTAAACTTAAAAATGTAAGTCAGTGTTTCTTTTTAATAAAACCGAGTATTGTAGTACTGATATTTCACTAATATTTTTTGTAAATGGCATCTTTATTCTAGTGTACTGAAAGTTTGATAACATTTAATTCAGTGTGGACACCACTCAAGATCTTAAGATAATTCACACACTACTTCAGTCACTTCAAGTTATATGGACTCATTTACATGTAAATTTTGCTTTTATACAGAAAAGTATGTTGTTTATTAATATATATGTGTTACTCTGTTCTGCAAAAATATCCAAGTAATGATCTTTTAGCCTTATCTATGTTGAAATGAACGAAGTAATTCTGTAAAATATCAGTTAAGCATTTCACTCTCAGTAACAACAGAGTGGGAATTCCATAAAGAGTCTATTTCTGCCCTGTACTGAAGGGTCTGTATGGATTACATGGTAGGCATGAGATAAAAGAATCAATAGAATTGATGTCCATGGACCACATCCTGCTTCTTTTACTTTGAATATGGAAAAATTTCCATGGCGTCCGTTGTTTTCAACGATAAATTGTAGAACACATAAGAATTGCAGAGAGTTTAATTTTGTCATGATGCTGCCAAATAGATATTATAATGAAACTGTCTTGAATATTGAGGTACATACAAGTATAAATTTGATTGTAATATCATCCGCGACTTGTAAAAATTAGAAAGTCTGAATTCTTTTTTTCTAAATTTTCCTGCATTTAAGGAATTTTTCAACTCAAATACCTGCCCATTAATTTTCAATGCATTGTGGTTAACATATTATTTTGTTAAAATCAGTGACAGTCTTCTGTGGAGTACTTAAAAAAATGGAAGCTTTCAAAAAATGTTTTAAAAGTAGCCTGTTTATAATGCACGGTGGAGAAGTAACTTCTCTGAAAAATAGGCTATTTATGGTCAAATCTGTAATAACTCATAGAAAAAAGGCAGGAAGGAGTGTGTTTTTTTTAGAAAACATCCCATTCCAGTTGTCAAGGTTTTAATCAAAATCACAGGCTTTGTGGAGTAACCTAAGGATTTTCTCTTGTGTTTTCTTAGTTGTTTTTTGAACTATAATCCCAGTAATGAGCAAGTAACAGAACTCATCTGTACCTATGAAACTACCACCTATCACAGTTCATTCAGTCTCGAACAGGATAACCAGAGCATAACTACTGTGAAGCAATACAATTATGAATTTCTTGAGGGGGAAAAAGGAGAGATAAGTGCACAGAAGTCAGCTAACACTGATGCATGGGTGGCTACAGCATGCAAAGGGTTAACAAGATTTTCATTTTAGATAGTTGCTGTAGTAACAATCAGAGAGCTCAGGCTGTATCTTTTCTATTTGTGGGGAATGTTTAGATTTACAGAGTAGCTCAGCTTATTATATATCTGCCTTGATTGCTGGATAAGGTTCGTTGATTAAAAACAGAATAAGATGCATTTTTATAATACTAAGGGAACCCACTGCCCCCTGCCTCTGCCTCCCATCACTCTTTGTCCAGATGTCTCTCAGCTCTCCCAGCACTTGCCCGCTGCCCAAGGTGTGGCTGTAAATCAAGTTTCACTTGAACTTTCAAGGAGCAGGCATTGAGCTGCATGGAGCAGGAGTGCTTGGTCCTGAGCGTCCCTTTTCTCATTCCAGTGGCTGATGTGGACCTAAAGCCATGGCACTGCTGGCTCTGGGTTTGATCACTGCTTCTTTTGTTTGATGTTGTAGCTTGTGTTTGCTTGTTCACCGTCCACAGCTTAGTAAAAGAAAGTTTGATCAAAGGTCACCTCCGCAGTGGAGGAGTGAAGAGGCAGATTTCCATCATCCAGCTGTTCTTAGAATTAGCAGGAGCTATCAGAGGCTCTGCAGATGTAGCCACCTCCCTTCAATGTGCAAATGGGATTTGGACTTGTGAGAATCAGGCATTTATTCGTTTCCTTCTCTGAAAAGCTGAGAAGGGTTGTGGCGACCACAGCAGCACCTGTGCAGAGGTTGTGGGGACCCCAAAGCCTGGAGGCTGCCACAGGAGACCAATGCCCCATGCTGGCAGCACCTTCACACCTCACCTGAAGGCTCCTATCTCTTGGGAGCAGGGAAAAAAACCTGCTCAGCTGGAATGCCAAGTTCAAGTCTGCCTTGAACAGCTGCTGCCACTTAGTGCCAAGTGATAGGAGGTAGTTGTTTGAAACGGATATGGTGGCTGCAAGTAGTGTGGCATTTTAATGCCTAATGCGGTGATAAGAAGCAAAATTCTGGTATAAAGTTTTACTGACTTGTGAGGTTTGATAGCCTGGTCTGCTTTGATTCTGCCAATTTCCAAAGCTTTTGCTCTTTCAGAGCTTGATTTGCCTCTGGTGCTTTGTGGTGTTAGGTTGCTTTCTTGGCTCCATAACACACAACTGAGGGTCTTTCTTTCCCTTTTATTGGCTTTGTTGGTATCTTGAAGTGCTAGGCACATTTGGAAGCTGGCTTTTTTTTTTTCCTCAGGTATCTGAAAATTTATTTGAAAATTTTACTGAAAGGACAAAGGATTGGATGGGATTGGATTGGATTGGATTGGATTGGATTGGGTGTTCTTTGAATCAGATAAGGCCTTCAAGGAAAAATTACCATTTGTAATTAAAAAGTAATATTTTGTGAAACTGGTCTTAGCCAACAGTAGAACAGTTTTCTAATCACTTAAATTCAGTCTGCAGTGTGGTGGTACTCAGCTTGACTCTTACTACCACTTGAGTTTTCATTTCACACAACAACAGAATTAACCTGACCCCTATATAAGACCTATGTGCAAATTTGTTCTTTTTGATGCTCCCTACTTTCGAAAGTCAGCCCACTCCCACTTGAGGACCACTCCTTGGATTTGGGATCCCATAGTCTTTACAAGTCCCAAGGGGTCCTGTTAGAGAACACAGAGCTGCAGCACCAATGTGGCTTCATCAGTAGCCTGACAACTGACAAGAGTTTGACACCAATAGTCTTTAGTCATAGATGTACCCAGGTACTCCATTCATCATTTTCACACTTTTTTGTTTCTACACATGAAAGTGAATGAATCCATCAGCTCCCTTTAAGTAAGGTGCATCACTCTTTCATCAACACTGTCATTTAAATTTAGGATACCAGCCTGTGTATAGCCATCAGTCCCAGAAACGAACTTTGGTTCATAGTGAAATTCTTGCCGCAATGAATTTAAAAAAATCAAATTTATTTCTTTCTGAGAGAAAGATCCTTTAAGTAAGCTTGCCAAGCTGCCAGTTTCTTTGTCTATTGTTACTTATTTCAAGTGATAGTGGCTTTTTTTTAGTTTCCCAAAATATGTTAATATGGGAGGGGTTTGGGCTTTGTTCATTGTTATTTTCAAGTTATAAACATAGCACCAGGTCCCTATCTCCCTTTTACCCCTTCTTTTATGTGTAAATGTTTCATAATTATCTGTATGAATTTTCCAAGTCAAATGCATTTTCTTGGAACAGTCTTTCCTTATGGAAAGTCTTTTACCCTTAACTTCATTGTGTTCAAAACCAAAAGCCTGAAAACAGCATTCGTATGCTACTTCTTTGTTTCCAGATTTTAAGATCTATTATGCAATAGTATAGTGCGTAATCATAATTATGCATTCATGATGATGTTTGTACTGGCTTAACTCAGGAATGGTGTGAGAGAGCTAATCTCGAAGCTACAGGCTGTTTTCCTGGACTTCAGATTCTGATCTGAGCTGTTTGTTGAATCTTACTGGAACCAGAGCCCTATACTCACCAGTCCTGCTGCTGGATTCTCCATCTTTATCTCCAGTCCCAGTGAAGGACCTTCACCCATTCTTTTGAAACTTTTCTTTCCCCATGGAAACTTGCATAGTTGCAGTTCTTAGTCATGCTGCATATAATCAGTACACTGAAACAATTTAAATGAGAGCTGCCTTACACAACTATGTCATACAAACTACAAAAACTGAGGATACTTCTAATCTGTCATTGGGCATTTTAGGGAAATACATTTTCATTTTGGTTTGAAACAGTGAAACCCTCATGCTTTTAAGGCAGTGGGGGAAAAATTACCTAATAATGTGTAGCATATTCTTCAACTGGAAGAAAATCACTGCTTGCCAGGCAAAGGTGCTGCTCTGCTCAGTTCATCTTCTTGGTCCAAGCTTTCTGAAATGGTAAAGAAAATGTAAGCACCATGAATCTGTATTTCAGATCTGTAAAAGATCATATTGGTGAGATATCACAGAATTTTGGAAAGTATTTATTAATCACTTTTTAAAAAATCTATGCAAAATTTGATGCTATAGAAAAAATATTAAAACCATAAAATACTACACAGACATATGTTAAAATCTATTGAACTGATTTTCTTTGGAAGTCTATTTTAATATTTAGAGGGGTTTTTCACTAAGTGAATATTTGGGAAGGGGTTTTCATTGGAATAAAAAAAAAAAAAATTTACATGAAAACACAAAGCATATCTTATGAAAGTTTAAGCAGCTAAAGGAAATTTTACAACATTCTATCTTTCATATACTAGAAAAACAGAAATTATAATTGAATAGGTAATAACTGAATAATTCCAATTATTTGAAAAATTTTCCATCAGTATTATATATGTAGTGTGTGTGTAAAATTAATTGCTCTCCTCATTATTTGTCAACAAGAATGCATTCAGTAATAGTGAAAATCACTAAAGGAACCTTGTTCCAATTTATTTATACATAAGCTGTAAAGTGTTGTGCATAATGCAACAGCATACCAACTAGCAACACACTCGCAGAAGATCATTTAAATTTGTTTTTTTATGGACACAAGAAGCTGATTTTAAAGCCATCCGTAAGAAGATTGTCCTTGATTTTACATTATCCTGGGTGGGTGTTTCAGTTTCTTCCATTTACTATCACTCTCACTGGGGAAAAATATCCTAGTGTCTGCTTAATAGTGATGGAATTTTCTACATGAAGATGTGAGGAGGAATTAGGTTTTACCCCATAATTATATATTAAATCAGTGTTAAAATACAGTTGTAATCAAATCCTTTCATATCCCAAGGCCACACATTTGATACAGTACATTGGAAGGTCAGAATACTTAGCTGAGTATACACCCCTTGAGACTCAACAGATGTACAGATACGCAGCCTAATCCCAAAAATGCATTCATAAGTCTGGAAGATCAGAATTGAGCCTTAATTCTCTAAAGGACTGCCACAATGTTGTGTGGTCCTTTCATCCAAATTAGAATGATTCATTATGCCTAGTCCATTAGCACCATCAGGGATAGGTGTGGGCCATAAAATCTGCATTAGGATTTCTAAATATGTCAAGGATAATCTTAAAAGGAGATAAACTGGGCTGTTTTAACTGAACTAAAAATAATTAATCAAAGTCATACATGTAGACTTCTGGTTGTTGAATCATACGTTAAACTTCTACCTTAAATGATTATTCTATCTTAGCAAATTAAAACTTGGGCAGAGGATTGTATGTTGGATTTATGCTCTTTAAAGTACTGTGTTTCCTCCTAGTGAATAGATATATATAAATAGCCTATAAAAACATGCATAAAAATCTTAAAAAGTCCTCAAGAAAGGCATAGATTCATTTCTCAAGAAAGACATAAGTTCATTTCTGTTCCCCAATTCTATTTCAAATTAGAGAGGAATTTATACATAATATTTTGTGTGCATTCAGTGTGTGCACCACTGAAGTTCAAATATTGTGTAATGCATCACCAAGAGAATTACTCTGCAGTACCTACACCATTGACTACAATGCCTTTGTATTTAATATTTATTTCATAAAGATCTCACAATATTCATTGGAAATGTAATCCTAATAGAGCTGCACTCGTTTATACAGTTAAAATATTGGACAAGCATATACAGAGAAAATTTCTTTTCTCCCCCTTTAGTTCCAAGAAAGAAAAAATAGTTGAAATTTAAAAAAGTTATCTTTTACACATGCTAAAGCATGACTTACCATTCATGACAAAAACATTCACTTTTCTAAAGTAAAATACACAACCTGAGTTTGCAGTTACAAACAAAGTAATAACAAAATATAATAAGAATCTATAATTAGCTAATCTGTAGTTCTGTGTAGTGGATGATTTATAGAAGGCTTTATGCATGTCCTCTTTTATTTTTGTATTTTTAATGGGTTCATAGAATCATAGAGTGGTTTGGGTTGGAAGGGACCCTAAACTTCCAAACCCCCTGCCTGGGGTAGGGACGCTTTCTGCTAGACCAGGCTGCTCAATGCCCCATCCAGCCTGGCCTGGAACACTTTCAGATATAGGGAATCTTATTCTCTGAGCAATCTGTGCCAGTGCCTTACCATGCTCATAGTGAAGCATTTCATCCCTGTTAACGTCTTCTTTCTAAACCTAATCTCCTTCAGTTTAAAGCCATTCCCCCTTGTCCTATTGTTACCCCTTTCTCTATTCCTTAGATAAAAATAAACATATGATACATGAAATTTGGACATCTGAAATAGGTGATTTAAATCATCCATACCAGTATAAGAAAAAGTATAATAGAAAAAATACAAAATTGCTCAAAACTAGAAATTATTCAGTACCACACTGAACTAAGCTGCAGATACAGCAATCATTTTGGATGGCTTTGGTGTAAATAGCTAGACCATGGGACCAGGCAGAATTAATCCATATGCAATATAAATGCCTTCATGTCTTCTAGAAGAACCTCTGTAATTGTCCTCTTGATCATCTGCAATATCTATTGCCACATTAACTGCCCCAAGCACAAATGATATTTGCACAAAGTAAGAGACCAATTGTCAGAAGCTTACCAGGGATTGATGGTTTATCCCAGAGTTTAGTCCCTCAATGTATCCAGAGTAAATTCAATGTTTGCAGAATTGCAGCTGAGCCATACTGAGCAGAGTATTCATCTATCTTATGTGAGAAATGTTTAGCGAAAATAAGTTACATTCAAGCAAGTGCATTCAAGAAACTGTTTACTGGCAAATCTCAACATGGTCTCATTAGTGGAAAGAGAGATGAAATTCTTAGAGTAGACAATAATTTACAACAGTGAGGTTAACCCAGTAGGAAAAAATGCACTGATAATTCAGTGTGGAAGTGTGCAAGCAGCACTGCATTATATCTTGTCTAAAGATAAGTTATATAGTATGTGATTTCATCGGTACAGGTGCATGTCATCTCTGAAATAGTATTATCCAAAGTATTCAACTTTACAGTAAAGCAGAAAGGTTCAACACCCACGGCAAATACCTGGGCACTAAGATGCACTGACGGCTCATGCTACCCACAGGTATCAACTCACCACAACAGAAATGATTCACTTAGGGTTGTCAGCTTTCAGAATTTCCTCATCACATTTATGCTAATCACAGCATTGACTAAGAATATGATTTTCTGGTTCTCATCATTGTGTAAACACACAATACATATATATATTGCTTTCCCAAAGAACAAAATGAACAGGAAAGAGGTGATAGGAAAAATAAAATGAGAAAATGAAGTCAAGAGTGTGGCAAAATACATTGCTATCCATCCCACGCTCTTTGAGAAAGGAAGTTATCTATACACAGTCATGTATTTATAAAAATGGGGAAAAAGAAGTGGGAGAAAAGGACAGGGGAGGAGCAACTGTGGAGTGAAGTCAGATGAAGACTTAAGAGGAAGGAAGGACAGGAGCAGAAAGCCTATCAAGACAGACTGATGTGGGCAGTGGAAGATCACTGAGTGTTCAGAGGTCCATTTTCCAGCTGTTCCATTTCTGTTCCAATCAGTTGGTTGTCACCTCCTCCAGGACCACAGGAGCAGACTGAAGGAATCACCAGAACTCATCTAAGTCCAGGTGTTCTATAATCTGGATTAATTTAAACCTTTTTAGAACTGGGGAAGAATTTGAAGATGAGTTACAAGGATATCCTGAGTTAAATAGAGTTAAATAGAACAAATTGAAGTTGCTTTTGACAGCATAACTTTGTACTTAAGTTATAATGACATTTGATTTATGTTTATTTTGCAGATTTGAAAAAGATCCACTCTAATTAGATGAAATGATCCCCATGTTTAGCACGCATTTAATTTGCATTAGGCAGGCACATTTGATAGTAATAAAAAATTTGAAATCATATTAAAATCCTGACAAGTGTTGGAAAATATTAACATACCTAGGGTGTGGGGTTTTTTTGTTTGAATAATTTCTTTGGTCTACTTTAGGTTTGTGGATAAAGTGTACATAGTGATACATGGTGAAATATATGTTCAGTCTTGTCACTTGACAAGTGATGATCCCTGGGGTAAACAGCAGGGTTTCTCAGTTGTAGGAAATCCCAGCTGTCTTTTGGGATTCCATCTGTGTGCACATTTTTGTGTTTGAAACATTTATAGGCTTTGGTTTGACCACAGCCTCTTCAACTATTACCAATCTTTTTCTTCTACTATCACCAAAAGAGATACTGGATAGTAGATCCTTCTTTTCTCCATCAGTAGTTCCATGGTCCATCACAAGTAAAAATTTGTGCAGATATACAGATTCTTGAACACTCCTCTGAAATACTGGATCCCATAAAGTTGTAAAGTAGTAACTAAAACGATTATCCCATGCTGTCTACATATTTAGGTGAAATTAATTGCATACATTATGTTATCAGGTTTCCAAATTTTTTGGTTTGGGGATTTTTTTTTTCCAAACCACAAGGACTAAGGATTGCAAAATTTCTTTTGCATTTAGTTCAGTTTTCAAGATCTCACCTACAGACATAGTGGGGGCTGTGAAAGCTGAAATGCTGGTGCAATGTAAGATTCCAGAGTGGGTGTTTATAGCTGGAGACTATCATATCTTTGCTTTAATTAGTGATGTTGTCATCAGCATGGAACCACAGCACTGAACAGCTCCTGACATCTCCAGTGTTGTGTTAGTGGAGAGGAGCTGCCTCTGCATGTCTAGCAAAGAAAGCTGTGGCTCTGTGAAGTGCTGCCACAGGCCTTGACTGGCAGGTTTTCCAGAAAAGCCCTTCAGATAAATAGTCTTCCAAGACCGAATCCTCCTTGGAAAAAGATAAGAGTTTTCAAGGAAGCTACAGAAATTGAAAGACAGTGCAGCTGATTTCATACAAATCTACAACAAAATGTGCATCTCTGTCTGTCCATTGGGCTGTTTGGGTGGGATTGTCTCAGAGCTTTGTGAATTTGTAGTCAGTTACAAGGTAAAGAAATACATTAAGACAGTCAGTGTGAGAGGTGACAGAATGGAGTTACCACTCTTCTCATTATTCAAAAAAATCTTAAAACAAATATTAACTAATTAGGGATGGTTTCAAACCTATACAAATTTCTGTTATTGACTGGTTCAGAATGACCCTTAGGAGACCTTCCCAACTGAATTGATTTGATGAGTTTACTAAGCTTGCTGAATTGAGTATGGTGATCATCAAAGGTGAACTCCGCCTCTCAAGAGGGGATGTTCTGCAGCTTCAGCATGTCAGTCATGTGATGATCCAATTGAATTTAAATTGAATTTCAATGTAGAAACCTCCATCAGTGTGTTAACTGGTATATTGCTAGCCCAGACTCATATCTGAAGGCACCTGAGATATATTTACAGCTCTCCTCCCAGTACTTTCTTGGTTTTAATTGACTGTATAAACTAACTGCCCAGGGGGCATTGGAACTTTCTCCAAGGGCATGAAGACATTCTGGTAATATTCTGTACATTTCATGGGAACTCTGGCTCTTTGGAAGAAAGAAAATCTGTTTGCAGAAACCAAAATACAATAAGAAACAAAGCCTTTGAGCATCAGTACACTTCCTTAAATAATGTTGAACACTTCTTGGAACACCGTGCCTGGGACAGGATGGTTGTGTCACAGTGACTTACTGAACGTGAGCTCAGTAGCTCAGTAAGTGTTTCCTGCTTCAGCACAGCTCTTAAGAAACAGCTAGCAGAGATCAGGCATTTGATATCAGAATTTCATAGATTTCAAACAACTTGATCATGCCGTATTTTTCTTCTGCGTGGGGGTTTCCTCAAGTTTCTGCCAGGCCACACACATCATATGTTAGAAATCTTTGCGGGGAAGAACCCATCTAATGTTACTTGTCAGCACTGATTCCATTTAGCAAGAGTGCAAAACTATTTTTGGCCTGCTGTGATGGCTATTTTTATCTCCATTAACCTCTTGACTGAATATAAACATTTATTGAGGGTTACCTCCCTTGTTTGTCCAGTTGCTTCAAAGGTTAGTGAAAAGTGGATGCCTGCCTGACCTCTTTTATCCTCATTAACTAATTCTAATTGTTCCCTGAGAGATCACAGTTTTGACCCTGCTTGTCCTTGTCAAATTTGTCTACTTATGGCATGAAAACATTAGCAGAAATTGCATTTTCAGGGAAACATTGCTCAAGTGTAGGATGTACAGTTACCTAGCGTAGAGCAGCAAACAATACTGTGGTTCTATAACCTGCCCTGGTTTAAAAAATGTGAGGTTATTACTTTATGGCCCCTTCTTACAGACACCCGTGTTAGCAGATCCCTATGATTATAGTTAGGCAGTAGGGAGAATGTTTTGCAAATTTTTGAGTAATGTGTAGCAGTTCTTTCAGAGGGAGAAATAAAATTACGTTTTTTGAAGTCTTATTTGGAAGCAGCTGCAATATTGTTGCTCCTGTGTCAAGAAAGCTTGGTTTTTTTGGGTGAAAAAAGTGCATTTCTTCAGCTAGAGATATTCCTGCTAGCACTTTAAAGAGAAAAAACAATGTAAAGTAGGTAACACCTACCACCATTGTATTGGGAATGACCAACTAAATTTTGCAGTGTGACAAGTACATCTTATGAATTACAGGATGATTTTCGTAGAACTCTTTGCCAGTCAGAGCATGAACACACATTACTGCAAGTAGGATGATGTCCCAAAGGTGAAGAGCTGTCATGAAGAACATGTTGCCCTGCCAAGACTTTCTTCAGTGCCAAGCCAAGAAAGCCCTTTTCAATGTTCCTTGGTGGCTCTCAGCCGTGGTTGTACAGTTGAGACAAAGGATCTGGCAGGTCTCAATTAGGTATCTCAAACAGACAGGTCCCAGGCTTCATAGGTTGTAAGCAGTGCCTTAAATTCCACAGACACTTAGTGCAAATTAAAAAGCACTGGTGTAATGCGCTCAAAGCACGATATCCTGCTTTAGAAGCGGGTTGCCGCATTCTGCACCCGCTTCAGCTTTCAAATGGATTTAAAATGTAGCCTCAGGTATAACGCATTGCAGTAGTCTAATCTTGAGGTGATAAAGGCATGACTGATTTAACCATAGCTTCTTGTTATCTTGAACTGGGGTCTTTTCATTTTAACCATTTTAAGGCAATGGCCTTTCCTGAATCAGCAGGCTTGCTTCAGTTCTTACTATGTAATAAGGCACAAGAAGAGCAAGCCTCTCTCGGTGGTGAACACCCATGAACATGTAAACCTCACAGGATTCCAGACACCAAGAACTGCTGTCGTGGTCCTGACCTGCCTTGCAGCTCACACAATATGCCTGTAAGGTGCATCAAAGGGAAGCCACTGCTGGTATCCCTCAGTGGAGCTGCCAAGCTTTACAAGCAGCCGGGGTCTTGTGAAGTTTTGCTTTCATATTAAAATAAGTTTATTTACATATCTGTGCAGCTTGGGAGCAGAGCTATGGGAGAATGGAAAATTCTTTTGAGGTGTCCACCAGTTCTTCTGGGCTAGCAGAGCTGTGAGACGAAACACCCTGTTCCTCCTCCAGCCTATCTCTAGTGCTTAGAGACCACTTACAGCTGCAGAGCTGATTACAAGTTTAACTGCCAAGCCAACCTGGACGCTAATTTAGTGATAACCATGGAGTTCTTTAAGTTCCAAAAAAGCTCTGAAAATGGGGAATGGCAAAGCAGACATATGTGCTGGCTGCTGGGGCTCACTCCACCTGCTGCTGCTGCTGTTTCACCTCAGAAGGGATGAGGCACCAGCCTGGGCCCCTCTCCTTGTCTGGAAGAAACTGGGGTGGTGGCCTTGGACTAAGCCTACCACTCACTAAAGGAGAAATTAATCTCCATGAGAAAGTTAAACGGTATCTCTGTATCTCATTCCTCCTCAGCAGTATGTGGTTAAGCATTATCCTTTCCCAGGACATATTATTTGTCCTGGCTATGTAGATAAACTATTGCCCAGCACAAGAAGATCCTGATATTATTTGAGGCTTTTTGATACCACCTTAATGTAGATAATACCCTTAGAGATGGAAGAGACACAATGAAATGTCAGACGTCTGGAAAGAGGTAAAGCAGAAATAGGAATTAGATATCTTGTGAAAATTAAATAGATGATCCCTTCTGCACTAAAATATAGAATTTTGGTTTGTTCTGTTTTTTAACTTGGCCTCCAATTTTGAAAAAAAAAAATTGAATGTCTTAATCATTTGTGGTGTACTTGGAAAAGTCAACTAGCTGGATAAAATTTCACTGTCTTTTGATTGTACTTGGGATTACCAGAGGCTGAAAGCACATATAAGCACAAAAACGTGTTAAAGGCTTGACTAAAACGGCACTTGGAGAAAGACAGCAAGTATTGGAGTGTGTCCTGATCCTCCTCTTCATTATTGTTATGCAGCCATAGTTGCTAACATTCTTGCTACAGCTCATATTCAATTTGGGTATGATTCCCAGCTGTGTGAGGAATAGCCCCTCTTCATTGTTTCCATGGCAGCCTTACCACTGTTTTGGTGTAAATTACAGTAAATTTCAGACTTTCTATGGTAGAAGATAGGGATGATATTTTGATTACCTTTCATGCTGCAGCTCTTTTTCAGTTCTTGCCTAGTTTATTTCATTATTTTTATGCAGCCCATTTGTGTATACTTTACACTGATTTCATAACTGGCAATATCAGACTTCTTGATAAATTACATAGAAACTTAACCAAATTTTAAAAAATAAAATTGTTTTGTTTACTGGTCAACTATTAATTAGAATTTAAATTCAGAATACAAGTGCATGCAGTTGGGTTGACTCTTGTAATACTTCGTATAAGCAAAACATACTTTCTGCAACTTCCTGTAGAAAAAGCTGTATAAGGAGTTGAGACACTGCATGTCTCTGGTTTCCGTATTTTTACACTGGGTAGATATATTTTTGCTGGATGTTACATTCCTTTTTCCTGATTTCATTCATAATTTCTATCTATTTTTTCTGATCTGTAGGGAAGATGAATAATGTCATGGAGTGCATATAGAAGTTGGACTTAATGCACAGACATTTGTATGAAAAATGTAAAATCTAAAATGAAAATTAAGTAAGAAGTAGTGTATTTGATAAAACAGTATTAAAGTCTAAACAGATAAAATCCCCACAAAAATATGAAGACCTGTGACATTTAATGTCTTTTTCTATCATCATTGTTAAAACTATAATGTAATTATAGTAAATACATATTCTTTAACATTATTGATTTAATCTTATATAATTAAAATGTTTTAAGCAATATCCTATTTTTAATAAATATTTTCAGGTATATTTTGTGAATGTAATATGTTCTGTGGTAAATGTTTTTACTCTTCACTAAATTCTAGAATAGTTATTGATAATAAATGTGGCCAAAGCATCTGGAATGTCCATATAAATATGATTTTTTACATCTTAAAATTTTTTATCTCAGTCAGTCATACAGAATATCACAATAAAAAATAGGTGGAGACAACTAAAGAATTATTGGTGGAATATAAAAATAAATAAATTATCTTACAAAATGTTGGAATGTCTTGGACAGAATTACGTCCCAGAAAAAGAAAAAATTAAAAGTTACATTGTGGCTGTTGTACTTTGTACTCTCTGTTGTGGTTTCATTCTTGATATAGAGAAGAGCTGTCTAGGATAGAAGTCTAAGTGCCACATACTGACAAAATCAGGATTACCCACAGGATTTTTGCCATTTAATTAGTAAAAGGAGTTAATTGTAAATAAATTTGATAAGTCCTCTGCCTTATCTGCTCAAATACTAAATTCTCTAAATATAGAACCTGAAATACAGACAGAAGATGGTAAATTGCCTGCATGCCTTTCAGGTGTGATGATGTCATGCTTTACTTTTGAGTCTTTGAGTGTATTAATACAACTTGTTTTATAGTCTTTGTGCAGTGAATCATTAGCATTATTATTATTTCAGACATAATAAAATCACACATCAACACATAGCAAAAGGGGAAAAATTCCCTTATCCATTCAGAAAAATTTCCTATGATAATACAAATGTTACCCAGGACAGATCTTTGAAATGGATACCAATTCTTTAAATTCTTTCCTGTCTGTTTCAGGAAATAGTGAGATCCCTTTGATTATGAAGTACAATGTGTCTAAAGTTCACTTCTAAACACTTGGCTCTTTGCTGTGAAAGTCATCTGCATTCCCTTTATAATTCTCAGCCACCAGAGATCTGTGTAATCTTGGAGATCTGATCCAATATCATTCGGAAAAATCCTTGATAATAGTTTCACCATTCATTCAGTGAAAGAACTAAAGCTTCCTGCTTGTGTCTTCCTAAAAAAAAATCCTGAGGCAGGGGAATAAGACTTTGGCTTATGGGTTTGGAGATTTTGTTGTTTGCAAATAAAATGATTATTACCATTATTATTCAAGTTCTTAATCAAGGCGAACAAATGGCATCTGTTTGTTATCATCCTTCCTACAGAAGACAAAGGCTTCGGTCCCTATGGTACTGACTGCTGGCCCCAAGTGGCTGCTGGATGTGACTTGGCAAGGAGTAGAAGACAACAAAAACAACTGCATTGTGTACAGCAAAGGTAAACACAATATGATTTTTTTTCCTTTACTTTCTTGTGTAACCTACTGAGATAAACATATACCTGTTGCATACTAGGAAAATTAATGCTATGTCTCCCCTTAATGTCAGGTTTTGTTCCTGTTTTTCACCCATGGTCTGGTTTTGCCTTTTTTTTATCTTTTAGTGATATAAAAACCCCACATAGTGCCTGTAGTTTATTAAATGCTTTATATACACTGAAGGACATCAACTGACATAAAACATACCATCCATTTCTCTCTGAGAGTCAGTGCTCTGGGAAACATCAGTAAAATCTATACACTTTGAATAGGTGAATTCTTTTTGACATTTTATTGGGCATACTGGATATAATTTCTCTATGTTACATTGTAGACTACTAAGTGAAATCCAGTTTTATAAGAAGAATGAGAACTTGATTGGACTATGAAAAGGCTTTATGTCAGCATGGTAACAGAAGATAAATGGAACTAGATTTCAGGGTTGTCACCTATGACATGCCAGTCTCTGTGTAGTGCCGTGATGTGATGATGGTTTGCTGGAGTGTATTTGCCTAGTGGCAATGGGTATCACTTCTGTCTTGTGGGAATTTTCATATTTGCTCATGTCAGTATGAGTTCTTACAAGGCTGCCCACCAAAGGTGCTTTATCTAACCTAGCACATCTAACAGATCCCTTTGGTTCAAGGTGCCCAGGCTTTTGTCTTGCACCTCAAACCAACACAAAGAGAACCATGGACTGTGCACCACACTGTTTGGTCAGTCACTGTGAAAGCTTTGTAAATGCAGCTATGGAATTGTTACAATATGTTAAAAAAATAAACAAAACACCACTTGAATACATGGAATCAAAACAACTTGGTGTAGCTGTGTTTGGCATTCACCATACAGATCAGGTTGCAAAACTATGACTTTCCTTCCTTGTATTTCAATCACCAATCTCAGCACTTTGTGAATACTTTAGAACATGCACTGTTCTTGTTTAATTTCTTTTAGGTTTTATTTCTAACCAAACAGACCTACTGAGATCAAAGATTTGTTTGCTGAGGCAACCTAGTGACCATTTCAGCATACAAGCATCGAGGCAAATAAGCACCCATATCAATATATTAACATACAAAACACTAATCATAACATCAAAGACTCCTAAAAACTTACTAGAAACAATTACAACTTGTTCCTATAATCATTGCAATTTATACACTTATAAGAGGATTGCTTTTAAACTGCCACAAGCCTTTGAAAGTTGAAACGCTGAAAACAGGGAATTTGCATGTTAAAAATGAGTCGCACACCAGGGTCTTATAAATTCTTTCTATTATAATTACAGAATGTCAACACATTCATTCTACAACCTGAAACACCTGCAGTACTAGAGAACTGGGCTCAGATCTAAAAAGGGTTGAGCTGCCCTCCCTTCACAGCTTGCTGGTTGCAGCCCAAGTGGAAGAATCAGCAAAGTGCTCTGAGTAACAAACACACTGAAGCTTTTTGCATGAGTCCAGAGCTGCAGTTTGCTGCTCATAGTATTGAATATACACAGCAAACTTCTCTGCAAAAACTTTTTAATGCAATGGGAAACTACTTTCACTCCAAAACATAGCTCCTGCAAATTCACATAGGATGAGGTCTTATCAAGTATTATATTCTTTCTGTAATTATAATAATACTTGGCACATATTTACCATTTGGACTTTTCATCTTCAAAGCATTCTACAAACATTAACTAATTCATTAGACAGTTTCAGTGCTGTCTGATTTAATCTACTGAAATACATTTTTTTTCAAATAGTAAGAATTTGCTTCAGTTTGATGCAAGCTGATTAGCCAAAAATAACTAGTATTTTCATTCAAAGGTGATGGATTTTGTTTCGCTGATTATACCGGTTATTTTAGTACTTGGTTAACAAGGTATGCTGAGACAGTTGTACAGTACACAAGGTGAGCTCCATTGTCTCTACCACAGATACATAATTGTAAGTAAGGCTGAGGACAAATTTGAGGATAAATGCATGTTAAAAACCTGCTGCTTCACGTTACTAATGCAGGAAGTAAGTTGCAGATGCGCTTTGCTTTCACTGCATTCTATTCCTCTCTTTGCACTCGGAGGTGGCTGCTCTGCCAGTCATCAAGCACCTGCCCTTGCCTTGAGCTCTGTTGGGATTTTTGTGCTAGAAAGATTAATTGGCTTGGATCACAAAACAATGTCAAATAGAAGATGGTAAAATAAATAAATAGAATAATGTTTCTTCCTTCAATTTGTATCTCATCATTCCAGATTACATTGCTTTGATTTGTGTTAGCTTTCTGTCTCCTGTAGTGCCATTACTTCTAATGAAACGGTGTCAGCTGGCATGTAGCTGTAATTCGATGTTATGTTGTAGTTGCATGTGTATAATTTTGTTAGTTTGCTTAGCAATATGTTGTTATTTCTGAAAGCAATTAGCTGAACAAATGTGTGGAATTGTCCATGTATCAGATTTGGTCACCTGGAGCTGTTTTCCATACTAAACTCAAGATGAGATGAGTAGAGTAAATTGGCGCATTTCTAAGAGGAAGATAAGTTTAGAATTGGCTAACAGTACATGGTACTGGTTGATCAGTTGCTGACTCAGAAGCACATGCCATATTCCTTTTTAGCTCATTACAGAGATATCTTTAAGAGCAGAATTTTCCCCAGATCCTTCAGGAGAACATAGGAATGTCAGTCTGATTTCCAATTCACAAGAGGCTGTGAGCACTGTAGTCACCCACAAATTGCACACAGAATAATCAGAGGTACAGGACCCTAGCATGTAGGTTCTATTGAAAGAGAATTTGAGCTGGCTGGCTAACTCCCTGTTTGCCTTCAATGCTCTCCATAAAATATTTTTCCTAGGCAAGCAAACAAAGAGTATGTGTGCATATATATGTGTGTGTATATATGTAGAATGTACACATATAGGATTATATTTCTAAGTTATTGTAATGGAATCACAAGTTATCTTCTATACAAATCTTTAGATAAAGAAACCAGTTACTTAAAATCACACATCAGAGAACATTCAAAGTGAATAGCTATGAAATAAATATTCAGTATTTGAAATAAGTGCTATTCTAATTATTCAGTTTAGTCTAGGATCACTACCTGTATTTTTTATAACTACATCTCCCCAATACTAGGACAAGTTGGAAAAAACAGTTCATTAGGGATAGTTAATTATTATCCCATTTTAAAAATTCTGGTGGAAGCTGTCTACTCATGGCACATGCCATCATTCTACTCCATTTTCTTGAAAGAAAGGAAACTTTTACAACTGTAATTACATTCAAAAGGAATGCCCCTTTTGTTTTAATATTTATTGTAAACTGCTCTCATGTTTCAAAAATACTTTATTCAGTAATTTGATATATGTCCTAGAAACTGAGATTTGATAGATGGATTGTATGAATTATAGCTTGTTTATATATATGTTCTTTTCAAAAAAAAAAGCATCAGAATAATTCAAGCAAGTTAGAGTGGTAGGAAGTATTAATGCATGAACTGTATGGTCATTGCCACATAGTGTACTTTAGAAACATTTTTGCCTAACAGAGTTGCTCCCCAGACCTGGAAAACCTCTAAGACCAGGGGTAAGAGTCTCCCCACAAGCTGGGAGGGGACTTGGATATTTATTTACTGCAAATCTTTCACTAGAACTGCAAGGATTTTAAAAAATAAATTATGCCTGACCAGAATAGAATGGTGTAAAAACCACAGTTGCACAGACTAAAAGCCATGCTCATGTAACAGACATTTTTCTAGATGTTATTTAAGCCATTTATGTGAAATGTATGGATACCGTATGTTTAGTGGCATTGTTAAAACAGGGTGTCTGTACAAATATTTAGCTGTGGGAATTATAAAATCATAAGGCGATTAAGTTAGCTAGTTGTGAAATTCCAATATTGCTTTTTAAATGACTTCAGGATATAGGAGGTGCTAAGGTTATTATCTGTTATCAGGAATACAGCGGAATTGTACGACTGGATAATAACTAAACAACTGACACAATGTAAAATTACATTATCAGTGTGTTAAAACAAAATTGCGCCCTAAAGGAGTCTACATGCCAGCTCAGAGCTGCAGTGTAATTATGCTTAACTCTGATAATTAAAATACAACGGAGATCAACAGAATCATTTTCATTAAGAAAATTATTAATGATGGTGGTATAACAGTAATTGATTGCAGAGCACCACAGGATAACTCCGTGCAGGAAAACCAACATGTGTAACGTGTCTGGGCTGGTCGGGTTGCGTTGCGTCCCACTGAGCGTGCTGCCGGCCAGGTGGCAGCCACAGGGCACATCTCCTGCTGCAAATCCTGATTCAGGGAAAAAATACTTTGCAGGCTGCCCCTGGGAGGGAGAGGGATGGGTGCTGGTGCATGGGATGGTGGGATGGGGCCGGTTGTGGCTGCCAAAGAGGAGGTGGCTGCAGGCAGTGACTCGCACACTTCTTAAACCAACCATCATCTCACTTTGTGTGAGGCAGTGTTTGGTTTTGCATTTTCATTAGTGATTTACTGATGTTATTTCCTCCTCTGCCTGGCCTCACTGAGTAGTTTATGCCCTTTGTTATTTCTGAGAGGACCCAGGAGGAGCAAAAGCCCATCCCTGCCCCAGCGCGGTTGCACAGGCACCGCATGACATCCCGTAAGTGATGCCACAGGATGCTCCCGTTAATTGTGCCGCTGGTGCGGACAGACGATAGCGAGAGCCATAAAAACCCTGTGTCTCTCCCTAAGTGAAATCACAGCTGGTGCCCACGGAGCGACTATAACAAAACCCCTGCTAGGGAGGATGTTGCCTTAGGGTGAGATCCGAGAATTGTCGTTTTCTTTTGGCGAACAAAAAAAATGGGGAGCGGCGGGGAGGGAATTTTGGGGAAGTGCTGCTGCACACAGCTAAGGGATGGGTGCTTGCTCTAACAGATGAGGCTTTTGAGTGCTGCCCAAAAAAGTCTATTCTCCAATCACAATAGAGAAGAAGCCTGCTAGGGTGGATTTACAGAATTATATTAGTTAAAATGACAGCTGCCCACTCTGAAGCTGTGTCACATAGCTAATTTATAAATGGAAGCTTGAGAAAAGGCAGCACAGAGGAGAGAGGGCAGGGCAGAAGTCGGGACTGGAGGCAGAGAGCTGTGCTCGACCCTATTGGCGCTTCCACTGGCTGCTTGGCCCCGTAATTCACATAAAATAAGTCAGTAAATACATAACTGGTTACTTATTTCACTAGTACTGAGGTGGCTTATTTAGCTGATGCATGGGCCATATACTGAAGATACAAACATTGTAAAAGGGTTACATGAAATTATTAGTAAAAATTTAAGGCAGTTTTAATTAATTTTGCTAATTTAAAGTAAACATTCTATTTTTTTTAATGTCATGTTAATTCTAACATAGAGGAAAAGTCAATTGTTGCAATAGAAGGGTACTTAAATTTGTCTTTGGTGACAGAGGATTATTTTTCTTGATTGTTCTGTGAGATCCTTGATACCATGCTTTCCCCAGCGAAAGAGTTTTCAGCTAGCAAATACTTTTTTTTCTCCCTGCAACTTCAGGCAATGTAATGGTACATTGCACCACAGACATACAACATCAGGGACCCTAATGAGACAGAGGTCAAACATCATAAGAAGTTTAAACACTGCTGCATTAGAATATGAGTATAATTTGGTTTGGGTCAGAGAGCAAGTTCTTTAGTAGGCCAAAGGTTAACTTGGGGCATATATTTTAGATTGCAAGGGGCTTTTTTCCACAAACTATTAACAGCAAATTGAGTAAATTTACTAAGTCTGTTCCACATGGACAGTCAGAAAACTGCAGATCTGCTGTCCTACTGGATGCCTCCATTAGCTATACAATGTGCTGAAGCCTTTGGTGGTGCTTAAGGTTTTTGTTCTTTCTTTCTATCCACTGACAAAACAAAATCTGAGTTTTTAACAGTGCATGTGACACCCTAACATCAAAGGAAGAGCTTGTTTTGGATTTCTTTTTACACAATACTGAAAAATTGCAAAGTATCTCTCAAGAGAAGTACAATTATGTGCATAATGCTTGTATGGAATAATATATCTGCATTCACAGTCATTGGAAGAAAATGTTGTGGATACAAACATAAGGGCATGATTGGTAAGCAAGTAGATTTCAGGCTCCATGTTTGGTTTTGCAGGGATGTTGAGAAGGCAGGATGCCAAATGGCATTGCAGTGAGTGAAAATATTGCAAATCAGTCCTTTTCCTTGCTGGACACAGAAGGAGAAAATTTCTTGCCTTCATCACTAGTGGTTCTTAAGGCCTGTTGTGGACTTAATTCAGATGTTATTCAGCTTCAAAGAACTCATGGAGCAGGACTGTACTTTTTCCATATTTTTATTTTTTTCCTCTGCAAATAGATCCAGTGGGGGATTTTCTGCTTCAGGGACTTAGAGGTCAGGGCCTTGTATATTGTCTTAATTATCAACAATTCAAAGGTTATTTTATGTATCTTTATGGATATGCATATAATAGCATACAGTACAGTATTACATGCCCTTTAAATTCTATGCATATAGATAATAAAGGGAAAATGACAGGAAATACAGGGGTGTAACTAAATTTCCACTTCTAATATGAAAATGCTTTTGTTCATTATTAGTGTGTTTCATTTACGTAGCAGCGAAATTATGTGGGTTGTTCTCATATGTGCATTTATTTGGGTCCTTTTTCTTATGTTCTTATCAGTTACTGTGTAGTGCATTTCACAGTTTGAAATGGGAATTATTTTTCATTGGAGGAGACAAGGAAATAGGCAGCATACTGACATGATTTGCACAGAATTACATATTTTGGACTGAAACTATAAAAGCTGTAAACTGAGTCTAAAACTCACCTTGGAGAACATGCTCAGGGAGGAAAAGAAGCCCAGTCTGCACTTCATACTGTGACCATATGAAAAGAAATATTGCTTCATACATTGAGACCACTGGCAACAATAAATGCAAACAGAATGCAGAGGTTATTTTTTTTCAATGTATGTATTTGTCCCTAATTTTTTCTAAGTCAATTGCAGTAGAATCAGTCATTTAGATTTTTTTTAAGAAAAATGCTCTCATTCTTTTCAGGATATTATTTTTATGCAAAATGTTTTTTATTTTTAATTAAATTATTTTTTATCCATTGTGCTCAGTAACTATTGAAGACTGCAATAACCTTGTGACTCCTGGGGCTCATGGTACCATTACCTCTGTCATCTTCCCTACAAAGCAAGAGGGAAGAAAAAAAAAAAACAAATTTGCTGAGCCACACATTTCAAGTTGTCGACAACCCCATCCACAAGAAAACAGAAGAAAATATATATGCACTCTGTCCTGTCAAAAGGCTTTCACCTTATCTTGAGAGACTGTCAGGGCAGGAACATCATGGAATGGACAGGAGTCTATTAAATTAATAAGCTGCTGGATGGTGTCTGGAGAGTTATGATGCTCCATAAATCCAGTTTGATCATGGTGGACAAGGTTTAAATCTGCAGCCTCCTAATACACATCCAGGTCCTGGATTGGATTTGAAGTTTTGTGCTGGAGACACAGAGATAGTCCTGTAGCTTGTGAATTAAGATTTATCATTTTTTCATACTTTTTTTTTCCCCTACACTTCCTGACAAAAATGAAAACACCTTAGGGATCCTGGCAAAATGTTACTGCCTGAAATGAAAGAGCTGTTGTCAAGGTGAAACCATGACCTAGAAGCCTAATATCAAACCTGGGTCATTCTTTTCAGGCAGCTCCATAGGTGCTGATTATAAAATGCCTGTATAGGAGGAAACAGGGCTGGATTCATCTGCAGCCTGTTTTATTGTGATTCCTATGAAATACTTCTACTGTGTATTGTGATACAAGACAAACAAATGGCGTACCATTGAAAAGCAAAGGCTGAAAAATGTTGAAATGCATTCTTTCTCCATTCAAGATGGTTGTGTGTATAAGGGACAGTGAGGTGTGAGAATTCTATGTCCCTTACCTCCAGATGGATTAAGTCTGGCAGTAATAGTTCAGAAAAGACCCTTCTACAGCATTCAAGGTGCCAAGCTCCCAGTAAAACCTGTGTGATGTGCAGCCATGATGTCCAAGTGGGTTGTGGAGCTGGGCTACCTGGAATGCAGAGCTAAAGCCATGTTGGATGTGTTCTGTCTTTAGCAGCTTAAAAGCAAGGCCATTATTATGGTACAATGAGTGGAATCCAAGTGGTTCTTGGCCACTTAATTGACCTGCAAGCCAATGATTTATTATTAAGGTCCCTGAGCTCCTATTTTATCACTCTGGAGATTCCAACAGGTGATAGCTGTGCTTTCTGCACAGGCAGTGGAAGAGCCAGCAGTTCTCTCTTGTCAAACTCCCTAGACATATTTTGGATCCTGACTAATATATTTATTGGTGATACTTAGGCTCTGTGTTACTTTTGAAAGCCATTTGTGCTCATTTTTCGTTCTCATTGTTAATTTAGGAGCTTAAGGAGGCTTCCTGTCATTAGAGAGGTCTAAAACCATTGCACACCTTAAAGGAAATGGATAGCTCGTGTTGCAATACTGGGGAGGCTGAGATTTGTTTTATGCTCAGGAAAATGGATTCAGAGCCAAAAGCAATTGAAAAAAGATCTCATCTGGAGTGTGGGTTTCCTTAAACAGAAAATGGGATCAAGATTTAACCCTCAGTTACATCAATTCATATATCTCCCTCCATTGTCTTTCAGGGATTGCTTAAGAGCTGTAGCTAGAGATCATGAGTGACTGAATCCTGACCTTTCTTATTGATCTTGGGGATCAGTCTGTGTACTCTCTGATCCAGAGATCAATGCCAGCATTTCTCTCCTTCTCCCGTGGTATTCCAGTGCTGCTCACTACTGTAGGCAGAGGCCACGAGGAGCAGGATTTCACAGGAGAGCACTGTGGTGCCAAAGCCAGCCCTGCAGACCATGTCTGCTTTTCCTAATGCAGTGGGAATTGCACCCTGTGCTTTGAGGCAGCTCATGAAGTGTGTATAGTGAAGAGGGGAGAAGGGAGACTGAAGGCTATGGAAAGAACTCCAGCATGGAGAAAAATACAGGACTCCCTTGTTGCAGCTCTCGTTGCACTTGAGGCAGGATGCTCCTGGTGTCCACAGCTGCCCTTCTTCTCCCAGGGCTGGGGCACCCCTCGGTCTTCCCACTGTTTTAGTCTTCTCTGAAGAAAGCTGAAGAAAGTATGGAGAAGTTGTAACCTGCTTCAATGTGTTTTTAATAGCTAAGGAATGAGCTGTTCTTACTGTAGACACAGAGAGAACTTAGCAGTTATTTTAAAACATGTTTTCTTTTGGTGTTAGGAAAAATATGGAAAAAATTGTTGTTTCAGATTTTTTTTTCTTTCTTGTTTCAGTTTCATTTTCTCAGGGCATATGGGGCAATGTGACAAAGAAAAATCCATGCTATCAAATTGTGATATTTGAAGCAAGTTGTAGTTTTGAAGCAGATTTAGTAGAGATGTTCTTTAACAGAGTGGTGATGCACATGACTGAATTGGTCGGTGGCATGCAGAACCAAGGCTTGTTTCTGGAGCAGAAATTGCCTGTAAGATAATTTCCTATGATAATATCATAGCATGTAGGTGTACATACTTGCATACATGCATATATATAAACAGAAACCAAAACCTCAGGCCTCAGTTAAACACCTCAGCCTGTATTTAACTCAAACTGTAGGAGGTTCTGGAATCTCTCCCTATAGCTGCAATATACATTTCTGCATAGGTGGCTCCATCTATTCTAAACAATTATGCTATCACAGGTTAGTAGTCATTAGGAGGAAATATTATTTGTAAAAGACTTCAGAAGATAGAAAGAATAAGTCCTAGCTAACACTGTTAAGGCTTAAGAGAAGTACTACTATTAGCTTTATAAATCACAGAAAAATGTTAGTTTTGCAATAAAATGGTGACAGTAGAAGACAACACAGAGGAAAATATGCAATTTAGGGGATGCGAACCAATATAGAAAGAATATTGAAAGCTAGATTGTATTAGAAACACTAGAAGAGACATTTATTCAAACTTATCAAATGGATTAACTGTTGTAACTTTTTATTTATAAAATCAAAATGCACAGTCAAATAATATGTGCAGGGCTCTATGACTTTATTTTGGTGAATTAAGAATTCTTGTTTGAAACACTGGTGATGTAGAAACACACAAGTCAAAATAATCCTTTTGCAATTGAATATATAAAAATAATATACTAGAGGCATATAAGGACAGTGCACTAATTATTCAATATCTAAACAAGTGAAAGACATTTTTGAGAAAACAGAGAATCATTGGGTTAACAGGATTTGACTAATATGAGTCACAGAATCATGGAATGGCATGGGTTGGAAGGATCTTAAACATCGTCTAGTTCTAAGCATCCTGCTGTGGACAGAGACACCTTTCACTAGACCAGGTTACTCAGAGCTCCATCCAGCCTGGTATTTAACACTTCCAGGGATGGTGCAACAACTTCTCTAAGCAGCCTGTTGCAGTGTCTCACCACCCTCACAGTAAACAATTTTTTCCTAATACCTACTCTAAAGTTACTATCTTTCACTTTGAAACCATCCCCCTTTGTCCTGTCACTATATACTTTGTCAAAAGTCCCTCTCCGTCTTCCTTTTAGGCTCCCTCCCTGGAAAGCCACAATTAGGTCACCCCAAAGCATTCTTTTTTCCAGGTTGAACAAATTCAATTCTCTCAGCCTTTTCTCATAAGGGAGGTGATCCATCCCTCTAATTTTGGTGGCCTCCTCTGGATTTGTTCCAACAGGTCCATGTCCTTCCTGTGCTGGGACCCCAGAGCTGGATGCAGCACTCTGGGTGGGGTGTCACCAGAGAAGACTAGAGGGTCAGAATCACCTCCTTTGACCTTCTGCCCATGCTGCTTTTGATGCAGCCCAGGACATGTTTGGCTTTCTGGGCTGCAAGTGCACATTGCTGTGTCATGTCCAGCCTCTCATCCAGTAGCACCCCCAGGTCCTTCTTGGCAGGGCTGCTCTCAATCTGCTCATCCCCCACTCTGCATGATACCAGGAGTTACTCTGATCCAGGTGCAGCACCTTGTGTTTGACCGTGTTAAACCTCATGAGATTCCCATGGGCCACTTCTTGGTCTTGTCTCAGTCTCCCACCCTTCAGGTGTGTCACCCACAGGTGTGTCAGCTTGGTGTCATCTGCAAATTTGGTGAAGGTGCACTCGATCCCTTTGTCTATGTCATTAATGAAGATATTAAATAACATTGGTCCCAGTACTGACCCGTAAGGGGCACCAGTTGTCACTGATGTCCATCAGGTCTCTGAGACGTTAACCACTACCCTCTGGATGTGACTATCCAACCATCCATATACTCTGACTTAATTGAAAACGAAGATGAAATATTGTGGTTGGTCTTTAGCAGAAACAAATGTTCAGACATGTAGGAATGGAAGCATCTGAGATGTAGGGGAGACAGCGCTGTCTTTGGCCAGGCAAAGTGTTTGCTGACATGATAAGATGGGCAATTGAACTTAAAGTATGAGATGAAAAGGAAATGTTTTACACTAGGAAATGAGAGGGGTGGCATCAAGTGATCACTATGCATCTTCTATTAATAATCTGTTCTTTTAAATGTGAACAGGCTCGCTTTTATGGTGACTGCACGTGCATTTTAATGGATTTAAATTATGTGAGGTTTAAATGCATTTTCAAGTTACAATTAAATGAAAATTTAAAATAAGACTGACAGATTGCTAAGGCTAAGCCAGTTCTATGATTAAGGTTCAATTAAATTATATTTATCATTGGAGCAAATGAAGTATAAAATCACAAACAATGATATTTTTCAGTGGCTTACTTTGGTGGAAAGTGTAGTCTGAAGTATGACTTTGAGACTTTTATCTTTCATTCCCTCTTAAAGCAGAAATTAATTAGGGCTAAACAAGCATTGGCTGTAGGTTCAGAACCCCATCCCAAGTCTTTCGTGGACCAGTGGTCCAGGAGCAATTTACTGTTTGTCATGCAAAGTATTATGTATTTTATTTGGGTTTAACTAGCTAAGTTAGGGGGAAGAGTTGAAATTTTAATAGTGATTTCAGGAATGAACTGTTTTTGTTGCTTTCGTGGAAGCCACTTCTGGTCCTTTGCACTCCCTCAAAAGGACTCTTTAAATACAGTTCTTTCTCTTTCCATGTACTTTTTATGTAAATCCCTTAATGTCAGAAGCTCTGCAGTGAGTTGAGAGAGTGCTGGGTTTGTACATGCCAGCTATTTCTCAGTTATATCTAGTGTACCATAACAAGTGAAGCATGACAATTTTCTAGTTTGCCACAATATGATCTTCAGCTTTATGTAGGTGCTGCACTTCTCTGTGTTTTTGATACACTTCCTAAAATTCATTATTTACTTGTTCTTCCCTTTTCCTACAGAAATGTGTGTAAAAGGAATTATATTCTACATTCTATTTTATTGATTTGATCTTAATTTTATAATCTAGGATATAAATGGATTAACTTTGGACATTGAGCAGCTTGAATTTTTTGATATCTTTAAAAAATTATCCACAGCATTGTAAAAATTGTTCTTTCCAAAACGCCATTTCTCTCCTTTATGAAGAGTGATGTTAAGCAGGAAAAAATAATTTTGGATCAATTACACCTAAAAAAGCTCTATAATATATTCAGCTAGAAGATTCCAAAAAAGTGATGAGCTGATACATGACCTTCTTCTCTTTAAGAACATATGAACACATCCAGGAAAGTGAAGCATGATTCTAGTGCTAGTGTGTTCCCAATTATTGCAAAGTCTAAACATTAGAATAGTTGAATACTCAAAGGACTAACTGTACAGAGAGAATTCAGTTCCTGAGTCAGAGACATCTCCAAAAGCACCCATTGGGAAGTACTTTCCTTAACAAAAGGAAATTTTACTTCCCTCTTTTCTTAAATGGGATTCTTTTCAGCTGTTAGACTGATACACAGGAGATCTAAGAGTTGGTCTTCAAGCTGAAGATACTGAAGAAAATTCTTAAGTTCAGGACTGTTATTTTTGTAGGTTAGTCTTTTATGGGTGGATCACATCCCATGTGTCATCTCTGGGACATTGATGTTACAGAGGAATCAATAGAAGCTGATTAGCACAGGTTTTCTTTGAGCACTTTGGCATGACACTCTACCATTAATATCCAGAAGAATAATTTGTATTTACTTAGTTTCTTCACCTTCTTTATTTCTAGAGAAAAGTTGAATCAATTTGCAGTTGAAGTTTGCAGACTTCAGTCACTTCAACTACTACTACTATCCAACATTACTAATAATGTTGGATACTGGGGAAAGAGAGAAATTTTGCAGCTTTTAACAGTAAATCTGAACCTATTTTGTCTTTTGGAAATGGTCCAATCAGATTTTAGCTGTATGCCACAAATCAAACACCTGATTTATCAAACTATATCACTTTCATAGTAACAACTTGTCAGGCCCTGGTGAAAGGTTAACTCTGACTCATGTTTCAGTGAATTAATTTGCTGTAGCCCCCCACAATTAGCTGGTGGATGCACATGGCCAGCTAAACACAATAAAAACATTGCACACCATTCCTCTTCCTGGTATTAATTTTCATATGGCAAGTGTAATGAAAATTGGTTAATATTTGCTAAGTGGAAGAGTTTTGTAGAACAACACTGTAAGTAGAGGACACACCAAAAAAAAATAAAAAGCATGTAACTGAAATGCAGGAATATTTTTCTTGAGTGTTTTTTTAAATGCTCTGTAATACATGTGCACTATCAGTATGCATGCTTTTAAGACAGGAGGTAAGAAGCAAACATTTCAAGCCTTATTATTTAGGAAGGATTTGGATGCTTAGTATGTCTCCTTACATCTATCACTATAAAGCCAAGAGAATAAAGCATTATTTGGAAGAATATTGATGGATTGTTGAAATGTAACTACTCAGTCAGTGAGACTTTTGTTAACTCATATATACTTGGAGTCAGAGGTGCTGACATGTAACACAGCTATCTTTCATTAGGTTTATGTAAGAAAAGTGGGAACTTTTCTGAATTCATTTCATGTCCTCCTTTTTTTGGTTTTTTTTTTCTTTTCCAGCATAGATAACTCTTGCTTTGGAAAATTTTAATATAAAATTTTTACTTACTTATCCTATGGACAACTCACTGCTTAGTGAGTTCCTTAGAATTTGAAATGCTTCCAATTCTTAGTTTACCACAAATTTGTTTTTACCTGAGGTCACACTATTTCTTAGTAGTAGAAACAAAATTGTGGTAAACTTGTTATCATCTTCTCATAAGGAGACTAAACTAAATCTTGAAATACTTGAAGCAATTTTTTGGTATTTCATTTGCATCACGGTGACATACAGCTTTGAATTTGGACCTTGATTCACATTTGCTCAGAGAGAACTAACATTTCGATTTGGGAGAACGTAGTAATTCTTGGCTTGAAATAATTTTTTTCAGAATTGTACCCTTTTTAAATTCAAATTTTTGTCCAATCTTAGGGCATTATGTACATTTTTTAATTGGGGGAGATCATGAAGAACTGTTTCTCCTGGAGAAAAGGAAATACAGAAAGGCAACCGAAGAGACTGAACACAGTGTTATTCTAAACTGTCAGGTTGTTCACAGGTCACTCTAATACGTCTCAGGTTCTAGTCTGCTGGTGATATAGTTTCAATAGATACACTAAGGAAAGTGCCAAGACCAGCTTTGACAGGGTTTTCTTTTCTTTTTTTTTTTTTTTTTTCCCTTTTTTCCCCCTCCTCCTCTTTCTCTTTTAATCCCTGTGGGGCTCTGTGATTTTTCATAGCTGGACTAAAGTTGTGTCA
Source organism: Lichenostomus cassidix (assembly GCF_008360975.1). Taxonomy (NCBI): domain Eukaryota; kingdom Metazoa; phylum Chordata; class Aves; order Passeriformes; family Meliphagidae; genus Lichenostomus; species Lichenostomus cassidix. The sequence continues at coordinate 133,000,380 of NC_139482.1, forward strand.
ACGGGAGACTTGCACCATAAAGACTGAAATGTTAAAGAAAGCTACAAGGAACAGCTTTGAGGCAAGGTTTCAAGCTTTGTCATCACGCTTGAAGAATTTTCTGTTTAATGTACTGTAATGCAGTATTCAATGGGGACAAGTTTAATTGAGTTTTACACAACCCAGTTGGGAGTAGCGCTGCAAGGTAGGTGATGTCTAGGTTTTTAATCTTCCACTCCAGAGAGGCTTGTTGACGAAGTGGTTCTTTCTCTTTGTAAGAAAAAAGGGAAGCATGAGAAATGATACATCCGTGGATAAAACCAATTGGCAACCCCCAAAGGAATGAGGGCGATAAGGCGAATCCAGCACTTGTAAGAAATAAAAGAATCCAACTGTTCATTTAAATGAGAAACAACACATGTGATTGAGGAGGCAGGGAGGCTGGGCACTGGAGTGGGGAGGAAGGGACTAATAAACAGAGTGGCTGGTGTTGGAGTTAGGCGTCCTGCACAAACAAGCCAGGGTTTGTTAGGCAGATTACCAAAGAGATAGTTAATGACATGTATTTTTTAAAGTAAAAGGAGAGTCGGGCATTTCCTATGTCAGAGAAGGTGGCTGAAGTGGCAGGAGGGAGGAAGCTGCTGTTAGGCAAAGCCCTACTTAAAGAATCACTATTCCTTCCCTGAGGCCTAACAGCAGCTCTCTATCAAACAGCGTAAAAATAGCACTGGACCCTGTCAAAGAGAAAATAATACCTTCTGTGTAAGCCTCAGTGTATTAAACTGTAGTCCTGTTCAAGTTACTTCCCCTAGAACTTAAGCAGCCGAAAGGATAAAAGCATGCAGTCAATATACTGCCAAATCATCTCCCTGCTCTGGCTCTGCATCCCTGCTAAAGCAAAAAAGTATTTCTCTCTCTCTAAAAGCACTGTCTGCCCTTCATGAAAAATTCTGCTCTTGCCAATCATGTACAATTATGTGTTAGAGCTCATTTTAATTTTCACCTGCAAACCAATGCTCTTCCACTTGTTTTCTCTTAAGATATTTAAGAGATTTGACCTGGTATGTGATTGAAACGGTTTGCTTGTTTGCTTGTTTTGTCATTTAATGCTGATATTGGTGGTTTTGTTTGGAGAGGTTTTCGTCCTCTCTACAGAGTCATTTGCTGGAGGAGACTCTGTGCTTGCAGTGCGTGTTTTCAGGTTTCTTCTGCTCTCTTACCATCTCTCATTTTGCCTCATCAGAATCAGGAGGACTTAACACAGTGAGTTTTTGGTAAAATATACTGAAGACCGAGGTTGGCATGATCTCAAACAAGCAGCAGTTGTGGAGTGCTTTGCTGCCAAGTGAAGTGTTTGCACGCCTTTTGGGAAGGCTGTGGGGCACAAGGGCAGCCAGCCAGGCCAGCCTTGCACACCCCATGGGCTGCCTTCCAGCTCCCCAAGCAAGCTCCAGAACCAAGTTTAGCCTCACACCTTTCTACAGACACACCAGCAGCCTCTTCTTTGGCCTTTGGCTTCCCCACCCAGCCCAGGGAAGGGAAGGTGGCAGTGGCTGTAGTCCAGCCTGCTTTCAGAAGGAGAGCTGGGGTGGTTTTCATAATGGTGTGGAAAGCCTCGGTAACAAGCTATTGTGTGGGAGGGTTGAATTTCACCCACAGAACATATACAGTGAGAGAAATTAGAAACTGCATTGGAATATGCAGAATTTGCACTGTGCTGCTTTCTGAGGTACCACCAGGATCCCTGTTAAATTTATAAATACAGTGCACATGCAAAGTGTAGAGCTGAGCAAATAATTCACAATGAATAATTTATCTGACAAATTTAGCCTTTTTTCTGCTCATGAAATATCCATGAACAGATCTGTGACTTGTAACTGCAACCTTTACAGTGCATTAGCATAGGGTTTTTTTTAATTTAATTTCCTTGTGTAGATTGGTGTAAAAAAGTAATTCCCTGTTATTATTCATACTAGCATTTCAAATAGTCCAAAAGTAGACTTTGAAGTTCAGCCATCAACTAAGAGAAGGGGCAAAGGAGACAGGTATTTTTACCTTGGTGCTGCTGTTTGTCCACAAACACTTTTTCGGTAGGCTACATTTACAAGGCGACATCACAGCAATTTTTATTTTTGCAGCCTCTATATTTGGTGTAGAAAAACACAGAGCTGCCTCTTCTTTAATGGAGAAGAATATTCTGAGAAATAACATCCAGTGATGCAGAGATTTCAGCTAAAAACTGAGGTGAGAGGTCTTGGAAGGATGGGGCTGCACTCTCACACTTTGTTAAGAATAATGCATATTTTGAAGGAGTTTGCCATCTATCTCTGTTGTAAGACATGGACTATATCCCTGTTATGTCCTGAAAATGGCATCCTTTTGGATGGGCTGAAAAATGACATCTGCATGGGCTGAAATAATGGGGAGAAATGAGACTCATTTCATAAGACCTTAGCAAACTTTGTAGTCCCATTTTCAGAACAAAATGCTTGTGGCTGAAAAAACATAAACTAAAACCCTTTGGTTTTCTGAGATAAAGAGTCTGAAAATGTAGCATTAACATACATGCTTTCTGAATGTTCTTACATTTTTTCCCCATTATCTTCTCATCTTTCTATTCTAATACTTTCTCTACAGTCAAAGAAAATCATCACTATTTACTGTGAACTAAACTGTGAGTTTAACCAGTTTCAGTTAAGTTGTTCAGGTAAATTGAATCTCTTTGCAGCTTTGTTACAAATAGAGGGAGGAATTTTTACTGTTGATAACCCTTCAATTTACTGAATTTCTACCATGTTTTAAAAATTTCCAAAATATTTTTAGCATAACCCAGTTTTTTTCTTTATGTATTTAAATCTGCCATCTCAGAGGTCATGCTTATGAAATGGGCAGAAATATAAGAAAATTCTGTTGAGAAACTTTAATTAAGTGGGCCTACTGTAACCCAAATAATTCATTTGTTCTTCATTTGACACATTTAAGGATAATACATGGTTTGTGAGGCTCTCACAGATTTAATATATAGCTCTGCTCAGAAGAACAGCTTTAACAATACCTATCTGGTCAATAATCTCAATAATCTGCTTATTCTCTGCATGTAGAATTAAATCTGTAGGCTTTGCAAGGGAAAAAAGTTTACTCCCTCTTTTCTGATGGTATGTCAGAAAAGAAGGAGTCAGATTTTACTCATATGTTTTCTTCTCAGAACAATTTAATAAATTCTAAGCAGTTCTATATCAGTGGAAACCTACTGAGGGTGCTGAATACCTTCGTGAGCTGCCATTAAAATAAGACCAAATTTGGTCCTCAGAAACACCATAATAAGTGATGAGTGATACAGAAGGAACCCAGCTTGGCTTTCAAAGCCAGGATGAATTTACCCAACTGCTACTTCTTATAAATTGATCCACTGCACATAGAAAGAATTGAGGTGTCATGCAAAGCATCTGTTTATAATAGGCCACAACCACACATAATAAAAATGAATAGTTCACTAATTCATTTTTTAGTATTACATAATAACAAAAAAAATCTTTAGGAAGATTTCAAAGCAAATCCCACAACAGTGAGCTGAAAGAAGGAGTTTTGGCATTTCTCCATCCTGCAGACATTAGACAGTTTTGGATATAAGAAAAATAGGCATAAGATACTCTGCTTGCCTTCTTTATAAAGCTGTTTCAAGTGAAAAAAACCCCAAATGTTCACAGTGAATGAAGTACTCATACAATCCCCCAAAATGTTGGTGTAGGTAGATTAGCATATAATAAAAGTAGATACTGTAGCAGGTCATCTGGAATAATTCCAGGCGCCAAGATCCATCCATTCTTGCATCCATTCAAATTCATTGAAATCAGTGGTCAACTTGAGTGGATATCTCTGAGCAGATCTAGCCAAAGCCTGGTGAAGGGAAATCTAATTTGGCATCAGTGGAACAGAGATTTAGCTCGTAGGGCAGACTATGTCAGGTCTCTAGATGTGATTCTGACTTCAAGCCTTCTCAGCATTCCATTTGTACATGTCACAGTTTTATAGCTGAGACTGGCATAAGATCAGGAAGCAAAGCATTTTCCCAGAGTTGCCATACTGGACATCTGTGTCCCTCTCACAGAAGCATAAATGCTTGTTTGTCTTCTACGTAAAATGAAGTAAAACAGCATCACAGGACATTCTTATGCAGAAAACTGAAGCACTCTATAGATCACCTATATATTTTCTTCAGTTGCACTCAGAATATTTTAGTGAAGTACCATTTCAGATAAGATAGTAAATACCTCCAGCCTTCATACAGACACACAGACCAACAATTTGCATAGATCTCGATCCCAAAGCTACTTTTTAAAAGTAATATCAAATTGAGTAGTTTTTCTTTCTTTCACATGTCAGTGGTTTGTGTCCAGGGGTGACAGGCACATCCACACCTGAAAACATCTAGGTGGTCATTCCTTGATGTGCTTGTTCCAAAAGGAGGCTGTCTGAACCATCGTGGGGCAAAGGAAGATGCTGTTTCTGCACATCGTCCTGTGGGAGGGAGACTTGGGGGTTTGTGACTTACTGGAGATGGAGCAATTAGAAGAAAAAAAAATGCAGGGATGACTAAACAGAGAAGTCCCAGATGCTCCTAGGGAGAAAAATAAGTTTTGTTTAAACCTTGTGCTAGTGGGATGATTGTCCAATTTAGCAATGGGAGCTATTTCAAATTATTTCAATCCAGTGTTTCAGTGGCAATTCACTGCATTTGAATTGATAACTCTTGAAAGCAGTACAAATTAGAGCTAAATACCTGTGCAGCTGCAAGAATTTTGTTTGATTGTTTCTTCTTTCTAAAAGTTACAATAAAATAATATATTAAGATAACATAATTAGGTAGGAATCAGCAGAGCTTAAACACAGTCAGTTTTATAAAGAAGTGTGGAAGCTGTTACAAACAAATGAAAACATCACCCAGAAGCACAGACTGAAGAGATGAAAACATGCAGGGAAAGAATAAGAAAGTGAGAATTCATCTTTTTTTTCCTAGATGATAACATCATCACACCTATTATTAATAATGTAATATGTAATCATTAATATCTATAAATTTCCTATAAATATCTAAGTATTTGTTCTATCTTACATTGTAATTAATTTCTGATATTGTCTGGATGCAGCTGGAAACAAGTTCTAAGAATAAACTCTCAAGATTCATACTTGTAAATATTAACTCTGAAGTCTAATAATAAGCTCATCTATGCACATGATTCATTATTTTACTTGGAACCAAGTGAAGATCAGAAAATAAGTGTAGTGACATATTATAAGTAGAACAAACTTTACAGGAAATTTTATTTTGGCATTGGAGAGTTTGGGGCAATTTGCAATTGCTTTCTGGAAAACTTTTTCCCCATCCAATTTCTGAGTTTTACACTGAAATTGCAAAATGTGTTCATTTTCAGATATTTTACTTCATTCCTACAAATGCTGCTTTGAGCTTTCCCACTGCATATTTAGTTTTTGCCAAAATAAAATTCTGGTTTGCATCCACTTTTGCAAAGAGAGCTTCATTTTCCATTTCACCAGCATTTAGGAAAAGAGTTCAAATGTGAGACCATTGAACAGTGATTTAGCCTTCTAAGTGATGGCTTAGTATTTTCAGAAAAGATTAAATTAATTCAGTTAAGTTTGAATTATTTTTAAACATTTTATTTTTTTTTATGTAATATGATAAGTTTTTTGTTGAAATGGAGAGCTGTACATTCTTGGGGTACAGCCCAATTCTGTCAGGAAAATGTGTTGCAATTGCTAAAGAATTACAAGGAATGAATGATTCCCAGGAAATGAACAATGGAAAATATGGAAGTGTTAATCAGTCTAGTTTTTCTTCCTTTTGCAAAGGAAAAAAAAAGAAAAGAAAAGCAAGCATGCAAGCAAGGATCATACTCTCTCTGATATTAAAATCTATGGGAATTTGATGAGATAAAAGAAATGTTAAATGAACATTCTTCCTCTAAACAGACATGTCTAGAAAGGCAATTTTAGTAGTACAGCAGTGTAGCATTTTGTTTTTTCTGCAATAAAGCCATCAGATCAATAAAAAATTATGTAGCAGATTATTATTACACTGTGCTCACTATAGCTCTAATCGTAAATAATACAGCAGTTATCCTGGTTATATTAATTATAATTAGAATGCAGATAATGCAGACGGTCTTTTATTACTAGAGCCAAATCAATTTTCCAGTGTTATTCAATGCAAGGTCACACAAAGTTGTTGAAGCTCTTAGACTTCTTATGAAATGACCTGCATATGTAAGAGAGGGTTTGGCTCAGCTGTGCAAGACACATTGACTGGGAAGTGCATTGAAATAATTACAGCCATGAACTCTTGCCTATAATGGCAGAATTTCATTTTATAAAGTAAGCATAGCTGTAATCCAGGCTCCTTTATGGTGGGAAGCCTCATAAATCTTTCAGAGAAGACCAAGTCTTTCTCTTATTTGTAAAGCAGAAATCAAAATTAATTCGTTTCAGTTGTTATTCTTTCCATCTGTACTGTTGTGTTAAATATACTGAATGTGTTCATGTTGTGTATCAATACAGAAAAAAATTAAAATAAGAAAATACTTACTGGAGATATTTCATTATTTTAACATAGGCTGTTTTAAAGTTCACTTGTTTGGGCTCTGGCTGTCCTGGATTGCTTAAAGCTTTTATCATCTTTTAGGATAGCATTGGCTTAATGTATTTGTATTCTATCTCTCATGGCTTCAGTTTAACTCAGAATCACAGAGAAACTGATACGCTTAAAATGTGCCTGTCTGTCCTGTAACTGATGAGCAGATTAGGAGGACACTGCCAGATAATCATCTCTGAGATGCATTGGATTCATATGCGTAAATGACACATGGCAGAGAGGGGGAAAGATCGAGGAAAGTGTCTTTCAGTTGTGTGCTTTTCTGCTTTCTTTAAGCATGTGTACAGATGGCCATTAGATATGCTCTGCAGTGGATTCTTGCAGTTTGGAATTCACTTTTCCTCTTTTTGTTCTATCTGGTATGGATCGAAGTGCTTCCACAGAAACAAAGCAGCCAACAGCAAACAGAGCGGGGGCTGCAAGTGGGAGCTAGTTAGTGAGAGGCACAGTGCTAGGAACAATGTGAAGGATAAAGGGTTGGTTGCCATTTGCTTGCTCACTTACTTTGTTTTGCTTTGCTTTGTTACTCAATAGAACATATGCTAGAGAAAAAAAAGGAATAGCCCTCCACTGGAAAAAAAAAAAGAAGTGTATTTATTTGAAGAATTGGTGATGCTTAAATCTTTACTATTTCTCTCCAAATTGTCCTCTTAGATGGGTTTGCAATTTTGCTTTTAAATCAGCAGGAGTTTGGCATGTGTGTGGCAGCAGAGCTGTCCAGACAATCTCCTACATGCCCACATGTGTTTAGTCTTACATCTGGCCTCTAAGTCATACCTTCAATCAGCAGTGAGATGGCATTTAGAAAAGGGTCTCTGATCACTTTTTTTGCTCTTTTTAGCTTGTCATAAATCCTATTATCAGCAGTACCTGAGCTTGAGGAATTCAGTCATTTGAATCAAAATGCTTCCTTCTGACAATAACCAAGGAAGGAGACAAAGCCATTTGGCAAGCAAATGAATCTTAAGTACACACACTGGAAATGTTTATACTTTGTTCTAGATAAATGTAGGCTGCATTTTGATAGTATATCAGTATTCAGCTTATAGAATGTGAATGGGATTTATGTGTGAGATGAAATGTGAGAGAAATAGAGGAAGGGGTGTTACGGAAACCTTGGTATAAATGGACTTTGAGGCTTTACTCAAATACTGGAGATATGCATTTTCAAATCAAATTATTAGAAATTTAAAAAATATTAATAAATGCTCTTCCGAGATACTTTTGTGACAGGTATGACATTATACCTGTGATACTTCTCATGGTTCCTCCAGTTTTGTGTGACTTGATTTAATCTTATCTAGAGATAATTTGATCTCTCTGAGCCCTACTTGCCTCTTTATTTTGATGGGAGTAATTTAATCAGGATTTTCCATAAGCCTCCCATTCTCTGCAAACACATTGCTGGGTTTGGGTGCTTGGTTTGGTGTTTTAATTATAATAATGTAGTACCACTTACAGGTTCAGGGTTTCATGCCCTATGCTTGAGGTGCAAAACAGAGCAAGGAAATATTAGGGAAAAAATTGATTTTAGTTTATCAGTTTCACTATACTAAAGGAACTGCTCCATTTTTACTGTTAAAAGAGCCTGGCATCCTTTTCCTCCTTTTCACCTAAATTGTTTGGTTTTATACAAAGGAAGAGAACTCACACTTTTGAAAAGTTCATGTTAAAACCAAGCAGTACAAAGGTATACTATATGTTTGCTTAGTGTACAACTTTTTATTTTCTTTGTGTAAAAAATTCTGAAGCTCATGGTATATATTCTTGTGAGGGTTTTTTTTTAAGGCACTCTATCTCAGAGGTAGCATGTGTATCAGGGGAGGCAGGGATTGCTATGGTAAGTACCCCTGCTTCAAATAATAGGATTTGGGAATTATTTTCAGTCCAAAACATAAGGGAAAAAAATGTCTAAAAGTGACCTTGTCGTCTGAATTAACTTCCATGAGATTCCACTTTAAAATGATATGCCCAGTATTATCATTTTACTGCCAAAAACTGGGAACACTTCCAAATTTTGACTTAGAAATTATTGTACTTCCAACTGAAAAAAAAAAAGGGAAGCTTTTTGAAGTACTTCTTTTTGTTGAATACTGTAATAGATGGCTCTGTAAAATCCTGAGTAAATGGCCAAGACCGCAAGTTCGAGCTGCCCCCAAGGCAGTCTTATCTTACACACAGGCTTTTAGAAGATTTTTGTTTTGTTCTTGAATGTGTGTAGTTTATGTGTTTCATCAGAAGATGCCTGGTTTTTTGCCTGACTCTACACCCCCATGTCAATACCACTCAGGTTCACAAGGGGAGTTAGCTGCGGGATTTGTGCTGTGCTGAAGAAGAAAGATTATCTTTCCTGTAGGGTGGGGGGAAGTGCATTGTGCACATCTCTAAAGTAAAGACTGCGGGGAAAAAATGAAGAGGGCATAACTTTTTACTATACAATAGCATTCCTAAGTTAATATAGCATGCTGGAATGTAGTGGAACATTTTATTATTCGGCGATCGTTTTTCTTTACATCTTGTAAATAAAATGTTCCTTGTCTTAACGGGCATTCAGCAACAGCAGGGTAGGTTTCTAATCAGCCACACAAACCACTGCTCTAAGTGCACTTGATAGTGTCTCCAGCAAATAGCTTTAGAAAATATCCTTCGTAGTGTACGTACCCTCATGTGAGGATTACCTGCAATGATACGATACATCCTCGTACATTCAGGCAGCCTTGTGTGCCTCTGATCTATCCTGGCTTTCACTGTCACCGTTTCCGAAATGGCCTTTCTGCCTCCTGATCACAACATGAAGCAAAAAGTACCATCTGGACACTGCATGCTAAAAAGTCAAAGATCTGTACACTGTATTATGCCCAAAAGGACATTTTCTTGTCAGTTAAGCTGCCATGTACTTTAGTCTGTCACTGATAACTAACAAAATTACAGTATGGTAATTTTAATTGGAAGCTATCCATTTTTATCCCTCCGGTTTTCCTTTTATTCCCCGTGGCAATCTTCTCGTGCAGCAGCTCCCTGGCCGCGGCGCAGGCTGGGCAGAGCACACCGGGCACGGCAGTGTCCAGCTGCCAGGGTGCTGCTCTGCCAGAGCCACCGAGCCCAGCTTAGCCCCGTGTGTCCTTCTCCTAATTCCTTAATTCTGCTGCTTTTTTACTCACCTGGAGTCCCACAAAGCCATCTGACAATTATGGTTATAGAGGGAAAGAGGCAGTCCCCCCACGACTGCTGGATGTTGGAAAGATACTGATACAGGCCAGGGAGGGGGGCATGCTGGAGTTAGATGGAGAAGGTGAAAATTTCCCTGTTGGAAAGCTGTAAGTAAGAATATTTAGGACATCTGTGTTGTTGTTACTGGGGAGGCAGAGAGGGAGTGAGAGCCTCTCACTAGAAATAAGAACAGCATCCATGACTGCAGGAGTACAGAGGAGGGGTAGCTTTCTTTTAGAGGGCAAAACCAGGGTAAGGACAGGAAAGTGGGAAGTGAAAAAGATGAAAAAGGAATCAAACTCATGGAATATGAAATACTGTATTTTCATTTTAATGTATACATAAAGATTGATGTTGTTTTGTTTATATTTATTTGTCTGTTTGTTATCTGAGTGGTGCATGGTGCAGGGAATTTTACTGTTTTTCCCTTTTATCTGGATGACTCAGAAGAGTAAAAAATGCAGCTTGTAATATTGGCTTATGGCCTGGGAGAGTAGAAAGGGGTGCAAGCCAAACTCCCAGTCACCTGAATCTCCTTGCAGAGGAGAATCGGGTATACACTTCAAACTTGGAAATAAATTCAGCGTATAGATGCACCAAAATAGAATAAATCTGCATATGGACTTAGATATACAAATAGTAATTGAGCATCTCTTTTGAGAGAATTCAGGTCTCTACAGAATTAGTGCCAAATTAAAAACATAACATGCATTTTTCAAGTTACAGTTTTGCAGCCAGTAAAATTTTGTGTAAAATAAAGTGCCATTGTCCATTTTCACAGCATCTTGAACTGTTGTAGTCTTAATACCAAGTTAGTTGGTGCACTACCAGCTGGATTTTTATAAAGCTTTTAATGAAAAGATAAATACATACAGTCTAAATTTAAGAGACTGACAGTTCTTACCATCTTAATCTACCTATAAATATACCACAACCAGAAAACATGAAAAAAAGTGTCATTATCACCTTAGTCTAAAAACTGGGCTGGAATTGTGACTGCAAGAACAGCATGGGAAAAAGAGAACAGCATGGAATATAAGTGCCCCATAGATTGGGCACTAAAGTTATCCTGCTGAATTTGCAGTGGATTATGTCAGAAGTCTTTTTCCATAAGAAAAGTTAAACAAAATGTTTTGTCTATACATCAGAAAAATGCAAAAATTTAAAAGTACAAAATGAGCAAGGCCAAAATTCATCTACCCAATGTGTAGCTAAATTTATGAAAGCAAGTTATTTGTAGTTGAAATTTTATTTTATAGTTTTATAATTTAGCTAGGTTCAGTTGTCTTTGTTGCTCCAATATGGGAAACCATTAAACAAGGTGTTTGATCCTGGTCTTTAATAGGAGAATGCTAATGGTGGGTTCCAGTTCACTATTCTTGCTGGATTATTGTTTGTGAATTGTATAAAAATGTGTCTCTGGGAGGTTTCAAAAACAGCAGAAAGTACTGCATGAAAAAGATCCAGACAACACATCAGCTGAGAAAAATCCATACAGGGAAGTGGAAATTATGCAATGTTTTTCTCCTGAAGGACCACAGCTGTATTCCTCTGCAGAGAAAGAACATCTTCTAAGCTGTAATGTTGATCATCAGTATCCCATGTGGATCTCTGGCAGGGTAGCTTTCACACAGTTGTGCTGGCAGTGTTTCCTTTCTTAGCTGCTTCCTGAAGAAGCCTTGCTGAGGAGAAAGAGGTGCTGAAATGTTAATGGGAAGCCCTGATAAATCTGCAGAGACTGCCTCTATCATTAGAATCTCTTACATGTATCAAAATGATAGCCTACACCTAAGGAAAAAGAAACAGATTTTTTGAGTTTTATGTAGTCTTTATGGCAGCCAATCAGTTCTCAGTCCCAGCTTGGAGCACTGGTGGGCTTTCTGAGAGGTGGGTGCTGGAGTGGCTCCGTGGCTGGGCAGGAGCAGGGCTCCTCCATGACCTGGTGCCACTCCAGCCACAGCATCTGCTGCTGAAGTGCATGGAGAGGGGGCACAGCCTCCTCTCATTCCCAACGTCCCTCCCACAAGACAAAGAAAGATTTGGGTTGCAAAAGATTGAGTTATTACATTTGGGCCAAATCTTATGTAGCTCTGTGCAGACAAACCCCGTGCAATGTCTCCCATGTTGCCTGGCTAATCCGTGGGCACAGTCCATTGTCAAGTATCTCCAGCCTGAATCACTAAAGGCTGTCTTCCAGTGCCTGTCTCCAAGCATCCTCTGCCCCAAAAGGAGACTTTTTATCACAGTGATATTTTCCTGACAAACTTACAAAAGACATGTTTAATTTTTTTTCTAACAATGCCTTGCTATCTATGTTTATTTTAGCCTAGCCACAGTCCTGTTACAACTTTTTTATCAGACCTTGAAAACTGAGTAGAAAAGTAGATTGCTGCCTTTTCCTTCCACTTTTGGAAAGCTGAAATCCAATCTAACTCAAAACATAAAATATACTTTTGTTACCACAAGATTGCAGCAGAGGTTAGTAGCAATGTGCATTTTACAGTACATTTTCTCTGAAGGAAGAGTTCATACTACAGTTATTCAAACTATGTAGTGTGTGAATTCAGGACAAAAAAACCGAATTTATTCTCCTTTTTTCCATTCATCAGAGATGAACACTAAACACAAAGTTCAAATTCAGATAAAAACTTCTCTGTGTCTGAATCTAGTGTTTTGGGCTGGTTCTTTTACAACTCAAGGAATAGCCCTCAACATAATTGAAAAGTCCATGTTTCATTGCATGTGGGAAGTATAAACGGGTGCATACTTTCTTGGGAGGTGGATGTCTCAACTCTATGGCAGTAGTAATAGTACTTGTAATACTATAAATTTAAACTTGTGAATTTATGGTATCTTCATTTAATTAGTCTAGCTAACTGAGATTTAGTGACTTACAGGTTGGGTTGCAAAAATGTGTAACCATTGTTTAGATTTTTTTTACTATATATTTGTTAGCCACTATAATACTGTCCTGAAGTCTGTGTAACAGTTCTGTATTTGTACAGTGATTTCACCTTAAAGCAGAACTAAATGCTCCGTATTTTGTCACCTCATCTCCAGATTAAATACAGACATTTTGTATAGGTTCATTGTATTTTTCAACGTATTTTTCCATACAATTTTGTTTAGATTTGCAGGGAAAATAGTTTAAATTTAAGTGTTTTCAAAATCTTGAATCTTTTTTCATAACTATTTCTGCTGCTGCTTTAACAGCTATGAGAACACAACTGGAAAAAAAAAGGGGAGCAAAATATAGCCAGACAACATGCTTAAGCAATCAGAAATTATTTAGTCAATACATTAGTCTCAGCACACTGCAACAAACAAGTTTATACATCTATGAGAAGGGGAAGGGAGATTTGGATTTGAAAGAAGAAAGGTTCTATGGGTGCTGTTGGAAGATGTATCAGAAGTCTGAAGGGCACTGCAGAGAGTACAGGCATAGGGTTTTGAAAATATAGGAACTGTGAGTTGGAGACTTGGCTCATGTAGCAGGGGAAGATGGAGCACACCTTGGGGTAATGGGTGAAAGGGGAAGAAAATATTCTGTCCAAGTGAGGACAAATATCATGTTTCATCCAAAAGAAGAGGGAAAGCAGGAGAGAGAGGCAAAGACAGACACCACATGGCCAAGGCAATGGAAAGGAAGTGTGTTGGTAATGGCATTCTGACTAGATACCAGTATTGTAAGGTTTCTGTAGTTAATAGGGGGGTCTTTGCTGTTTGGATGGATAGGGAAGGCTGTCCTTTTGAAAGGTAAAACAAGAAGGGTAGATGTACTCTTAAGATCTGAAGGGAGATTAAGAGGTGTTTTGAACTGGGGAGCTTGACATCAGAGAAACTAGGAAAGCTGAGCTTTGGAATGGAACAGAGTGGTGAATTTGTTGTTTGATTAGTCTAAGATTCCTATAACCCAATATAATCTTATCCAAGTGAGAAGACAAGAAAAAGGTATGGAGTTCATCAGGCATTCTGCTGTAGAGACAGAAAGGGAATATGAGAATAAGTAAACTGAGGGAGAAATGAAAAATACCAAGAGTCTTTTTAGAAAGGGAAGATGCATTCCAGAAGTAACTACAAAGGGAAGAGGATAAAGGAGAATACTGGAATTTGCAAACCCAAGTTGGACATGGGAAAGATCAGGCCTTCTTGATTTTTTCTCTGAGGCAAAGTACTTGTTTCTAAAGTACTTCTCATTTTGCAGCACTGATCCTTCAACTGCAAAGAAAACAAAGCCCTTAAACATATAGTTTAAAATTCTATCCATATTAAGGGTGTTCTATCCATATTAACTTAGGTGTATGTCACTTAAGATTGTTAGAAACCCCAGGGTGGGAATAGTTCTATTTGCATTTGCACATTTATTTGTATGGCAGCACATAGGCTTATTACTAAATAGATGGTTGTTAGGTGTAATTAGTTGATCTCCGTTTTTAAATGTTCATTAGACATACAGATAAAATGAAGATGTTACCTCTGTCTATTGCTAATAGCTTTAAGCTTTCTTTTACTCTTGAGGGGTTTTTTACTTCTTTTATATATCCATCTTCCTTCCTCTGTGCTGCTGTAGGAAATTACTTTTTTCTGTTGGGAGGAGAAGAAAATTTATTTTTTCATCCTTGGAACTTCAAGTACACAACAAATCCAGAAATTCTGGCCAGGAAAATATAGGCATAGAGTATGAAACAGGAAAGGAAAAATAAAAAGATTGCAAGGACCTCTGCATCTTTCAGCCTGTTCTTTCAAAGGTAGTTCTGGAGTCCTCTTACCAAAGGAGAAGAAACAACTGAGAATATTAACAGAAAAAGGGAAAGTGGTGCAAGTGATAATAAATTGCTCAAAATCATCATAGTCACAAATGATTTCACAGAGCAGCACTTAAAAAAAGAATTATGAAATAGAAATTCTAATGCAGGCAGTTGTATTTTTGGAAGGGTAATGTCAAACAAATAGATCCTTTAGCTAGAGGAATGAATGGATGCAGCTTTACTGCATCATATGAGCATTCTGACTTTCAAAAAACCCTCAACTTCTGTACTTGAAATCAGTTTAAGGCAAGGAAAGTGAAGCCCTGGAACAGGTTATATAGTCTGCATCATTAGATATCATTAAGGAGAGAAAGACTAGGTGAATTAGCTTCTAGATGAACTAGATACTGTTGATTCTGTCTTGAGACAAGAGGACAGAACAGATCTCTCCTCTGTAGCTATACACTTCCAGAATTTGAGGGAGCAGAAGAGATATCATTTAAAAGATAATGTCAAATACTTAACTGATCGAACAAACACTACTGTATGCACCTCTCAGGGCTTACATCAGTTGCAATATCAGAGATGACAAGATGCTGTTTGAAAAAATCACTGCAATGCTCTGGCAAATAGAATGTGTTAGAAAAGTGACCCACTTGCACCAAATGTAAGGCAGTAGAATTCTTTCTGAACAAGATGCAGGAAATCAAAATGGAAATGTTCTTGATATAAAGGCAATAGTAAGAGAAGCACATGGATAGATAAAGCAGAGTTTAAAGCGTAATCATCCCCATTTCTGATTTAATGTGAGTTCCTTCTCTTATTCTCTTGTAGTCTTCCTTGAAACAGCCTATCAGGTCTAATGGTAGAGCTACTAGATTCAGTAGATCTGTTATTATTTCTTCAAGGATAAACTGCTGCACTAAAGGTTAAAAAATAGAGTATGTTTTCTAAATGCATTTGAAAAGGAAAAGAAGTAAAAAAATCTGTGTAAGACAAAAACAGTCTTTGAAATTATGTAAAGGCTGGCTCTCTCCCTCAATATTCTATTCTGTTTTTGTTCAGCCCCAAAATAAGATATTAGCAGATTAGGAAAGGTATTCTTAATTATTATTAATTTCTTTTCTTTACCAAAACATGCATCTCACAAGACTGTTAAATTTAGGGTAAAAGACAAAGGCTCTGAAGTTAACCTTGTAATCCCTTTGGTTAATGGATTGTTTTCACAGAAATAACCAAGTTAAAAAAAATACTTATGTCAGAAGAATACTGGCTTTCATACACAAAGGAACCTGGCGTGCAAGGGGCAGGTGAAAGGAGCCTTTGCGCAGGTGCTCAAGCTCTGAGCTGGCATTCCTCCAAAATATGCCCAACACAACTGATCTGGGAGCCGTCAGAAAATAATTGCTGTGGGCTATACCAAAAGTCAGCAGCAGCTTTTCACCCTGCCTGTTCTAATACATGGTGCTTCCATAAAGACAATGAGAAAAAAAAGTTGGAAATTTTCATTTACAAAATAGTGTAGAAAGAGCTATCTTGGTGCATTCCATTCTACCTTTCTCTGCCTTTACCTTTCTCCTTGAGAAACGTTTTTTGGGTTTTTTTTTGTTTTACTAATGAATGAGGAGATTGTACTGAACTGTGAATTGCCTTTTTCTCTCTTTTTAGTTAAAACACGGCATGGAGAGATGTCAGTACAGTTATTAGTGCTGGAGATTGTGAATATCTTTTGAAATGAAGGGCGTTTGCCAGAAATCTGTCAAACTACAAATGACCTAGGTCTTGCTCAAGAAACCATCTATTAAAAGTAGTGACCCACTAACCTCATTTTTCCAGAAAGACTGTTGGGCAG
The DNA here is from genome assembly GCF_008360975.1 of Lichenostomus cassidix. Classification (NCBI taxonomy): domain Eukaryota; kingdom Metazoa; phylum Chordata; class Aves; order Passeriformes; family Meliphagidae; genus Lichenostomus; species Lichenostomus cassidix. The sequence goes on from NC_139482.1 coordinate 133,016,839, forward strand.
TTATGGCAAGACAATCCAAGAGATTTGTAAAACCTTTCATTTCTTAGGGGTTAGACAGTAAGATTTCAGATGCAGAAGTAACAGAAAATCACAGCAATTTAAGCAGGAAGTACTGTTGCCAAATGAACTGTGTATATTTAGACAGCTTTGTGAATGTTCAGCTCTTCTGATTCATGACTCCATTCAGGAACTGCTTAAGATGTGCTTTTACTCTGGTGGATTTTTTTGTCTGGGTTCTCCAGCACTTTGTACGTCTATTGGGAAAGAAAACCTCTTTCTTCATTTTGTAAAAGTCAGATTATATACAGATTACGGGACATTTGCTCTTGGTACTTGAGAACAATTTTCCTCTTAATGTAAACCCAATATTGCAGTAGTTGTTGCCTTACAAATGTTCATAATAATAATAATCATTATCAATCTGCTTTCTGTGGCAATAAAATCCCTAAATTGAGCAGGAAGTAATGCTAAACTCAGAAATGGTAACGTCTTTCCTTGCAATTTGAAAGAAGGATGAGAGAGAACAAATTAATCATAGAATCATGGATGCTGGAAACATATTAAAAAATCTAGCCTGTCTCTTTGCCTTTCGTTTGCCTTTTATTGTACATCCTGCAGTATTCTGACAGTCTGGTTTTTCAAAAGCTGTAGTCTTAAAAGTGATAGGCTACCATTACTTTCTCTTAAGAGTGTATGAGAATCTCACTGATAAAGAGGATTTCAGAAGTTTGGGAAATGAATGCTACTGCAGCAGTGAGGAACTAACAGTTCCAAATATATATAGAAATGCAAAGGGATTTTTTCCCCAGTGATTTTTTGTGCTGAGTCGCCATCTGAGATGTCTGTGCATATGTCAGTTTATCAATGTCTGTTTTAGAGCTGGAATACGTTTGCACTCCTTTAATAATCACCTCCTCACTTTCTGTACAATTTTAAAATTACATCTGACCAGAGGATTAAGAATGTTTAGTGGTAACATAGTCTTGAAATTCGTTTGACTGTGCATTGTTCTCTGAAATGCCATATTTAGCTTTTAACAAGCTTGGGAATATTGTTTATTTTGCCGTATGATGTGTTAGTTGCTTAGCTAATTCTGCATTTAAAGACGTGTGTGTTCTCTGGGCTCTCACATGGGGGGAGGAAAGTGTCCTCCTTATGTGAGAAAGCTGCCACAGCAGCTGAGATATCACTTAACACTGGAGGCTCTCCAGGGCCTGCATGTGCTGCACATGCTTGCAATGTATTTTGGTATTAGTATGACCAACATTTATACACAGCACCAATGCTGAGAGTAAAGTGAGTGCTAAAACTCAGATTCAGATGCTCTAAATGGCAGCATCTTTATTGCTCTACGCTAAGAGGGAATGAACTAATAGTTCTGCAGTGGGCAAAGTAGACTGATGTAGCGCCCTAACCCCAGAGGCAAATTTATTTCCACCCATCTGCTGTCTCAAATGCCAAGTCCTAGAAATGCCGCTGTTTCCAAAGTAGCAGACATTAACCATGTGTGTGAATCTTAGGCATTAGTAAAAATTACTCCCAAAAAATTGCCTTTGTTTGGCTTTCATCAATTGCCAAGCAAAGAAAAAGGCCAAGGCTCATTGTGGACTCTGTTATCCTGGCACTGACAGGTTCGTAATTTCTGTGATGGGATATAATGAATGGCTATTGGTTAAGGTAGTAATTTCATTTCATTCATCTGCTGCAAATAATAAAGGCATTTGTAAGGCTGTAAGGTAAGATTTAGGTCTGTATTCTGGTCTAGTTTGTTATGGGACTTGAAGACCCCATATCATGATAGGGGATTGTGAAGAGCTTGAATATTGTGGAATGAAATATATGTTCGGAATCTGCAGCTCCTGGAGCTGAGGGTGGGCAAGGAAACCATAGCTGGCTGGTGGTGCATAGGTCTTCCCCCAAATGACCTTGGTTAGTATTAGTGCCTCTCCCTTCTCCTCTTCCTGCCCACCAGCATGGGTGTGGAGAAAACCTTTCTGTTGCTTCTTCTCCTTCTAGTAAATGTCAGAAGAAATTGCGTATTATTAAGTGCAGAAATAGGTCCTGCTTAAAAATCCAAGTGTCAGGGAACATTAGTGCTGCCCTTTTCTTGCCAAAACTTACCAATTCCCCCCTCCTTTGCTGTGAGCTGCTTTCAGACATTTGTATTTCTTTTTGTCTAGGCAAGCTGCGTATTCAGCAGAGTGACTCAGAGCACAAAATCTCTTTGAACTGTGTTTCTGCTCTGGGAAAGTCTTTTTTGGTTTTTGTTTCTTTAATATTTTTTTTTTTTTAAGTGATAAGGAAATATGTGCTACTTGCAAGTTGCTCCTTTTGGCAAACATGGGATATCCCTTTTTAGTATGGATTCTGTTCCATATGTGATCATTCCCTTTTTGCCAAACTTCCTTAGATGTGCACCAAATTGCAGAAAGATGAATACCAACTTTGCATAATTTGAACAAGAAAGCCTTGCAGTGCTACTTTTCTGTTTAATTTACAGGGGGAAAAAATTATGAGACACGTAGGACATAAGTAAGGGCAGAATAGAGCCCTTAATCTTAATTATTCATTCTGCAGTATTATAAATGACTAAAGATTACTTCCAATGTTTGGTATAATCTTACAGTGTGCAGATGTGGTTCTCTTTGGTATATGCCATCTTTACTGAACTCACAATTTCCATAATGCTGTCACATTCTGCATGGGAAGCAGATTTACAGATAGGTAATCCATGTAAGGTATTTTAAAGACAGCTTATTAAAGGATTGAGGCCTGCTGTTAAATTACATATGCTTTCAATTGCTATGAGGAGCAAACAGTATCAAGAAGTACAATAATTTAGCTACAGCTGGAGAAAGGCCTATTTAAAGTTTTGATGACAGATCCTTTAAAGTTTTCCTTTAAGTTCTTTTCTGCTTTCTATCTTCTCCTGCGTAGTACAGTATTTCACTTTATACAATGTAATTTCACCAGCAGGTCGACTGTACACATGCTAGGAAACTGAAATGCATTCCTAAACTGATAGATAGAGTTTACAAAATGACTGTGGGCGCCAGGCTCCACACTTGATGGCATTATCTAAACACCTGACAGCGAGGATGGAGTCGCTGCAGTTTAGCATTGCTAATTATTAATAGCTCAAATTGTGCCGGGCACCGTGGCGGTGCCGCGTTCGCGCTGCCGAGAGCTGGGCTGCTCTGCTGCACTGATGCTGCTGAGCATATTGGATGGTGCCCCCATCTGTTTCGGGAACACAAGGCGATGTGTCACTTACGTGCTGTCTGCTCCTCGAACCCTTACAGAGGGAGTTACAAGAGATTGCGTTTCCGAACGGATAAGCTCGTTCCCCTCTCTTTAACTGGAATAAGAAGGCAATGAGCGTAATTTAGAGTCATTCCTTAAATTGGGGGGCTGGGGAGGAGGGGGAATGTTTGGAGCTTTTTCCCTAAAGTAGCAAAATAAATGAGAAAATAGTGAGGCTATTTAGAGCTAACTTTAAGTGTCGCACGGTGAGATGCTAAAAGGAGCACATTATGCAGACATGAGACTGCAAAGCCCGAGAAGGAATGTGTTAAACAATCATTTTATAACGATGAGTCTGGCCATGCGTTTGCATGTGAACGTTATTACAATCTGAAAAAGAGAAAATGTTATTATGCCATGTATCTTTGAGCCATTATTGGAATTAGGTTACAAAGCTTTGACTGCAAGGTTATTTGAATCTACTGCTTGTTGTTAATTTCATGCTTTCTGTTTAGTATTTTTTTCCTTATTTGTGATGAACTAGTACACTATGAAAAGCAAATGATTTTTTAAAATGTCTCTGTAACCTCCCACCACAAGCATAAGTATATTTTTTTATTGTATATATTTAAAAAATCATCATACATTGTGGGAAAATCTGTATAAAGCTCTAGAAAGACAAAATAGGAAAATAGTAAACAAAAAAATATATTCTAAGAATTCAAATACAAGCTCTTTTAACTTGTCTTTATTTTTATTTGACATTTCTGTGTAACCTAAGCAGACACATGAAAAATATTGACTCTGAATTTGGCAAAATAGAACATCTTTTTACAAAGGGTGATCTGAACATCTTTCCACATAAATATATCAAGACCTTTTTTTCTTTCATTTTTGCTTTTTTAGTAAGTGAAGGATAGTATTTTTATTTTGATATATTTATAGTATAAATTATGCCTATGATATTTCTGTCCTCATCTAATAAATCTGTTTTTACAGAAGTTGTAGAGGTTAATAGATTTTGAATTGCATTAGAGTTTTGTAAAAAATGTGTGTATAAGACAAGACCTTATTAAGTTGATCTTTGTCTGTGAAATCTGTCGTCTTCAAATAATTTCAGAAACCAAAAATGCAAAATACAAACTTTGTCTAATCAAGAATTTTTAAGCATATGTCTCTACAAATATTAGTGCAATTTAATTACAGAAAATTACTTTGTTACAAGTCAGTAGCAAAGTTCTGTAGAGTATCTGAAACTAATACTTTTATTTCAGTATTTATACTGGAATATACTTCTTATACGGGAAAAATGCTATTGATAGCTCTAAATGAACTTTGAATTAATGTAATGTCAATATTATCAAATACTGATATATCACCCTTAGACTGCAAATGTATTATCAAGTAACAAAAAATTTAAGTAGTTAAAAATTAAGAGATGATGCTTATATAAAACAAAATATCTCAGTAGAAAATATTTCTAATAGGCTGTGTGGATCTCATTGCATTGTTTCTATTACCATGTCTTAATGGTTTTTATTGTTTATGGGAAAAATTGTTTAAGACAGCAAGAATCTCGGGTCTTCTCTTTTTTATGAAGGTCAAACTAAATTCAGAATTATAACTGAAAAATGAAATGTAAATACCAAGATCTTTGATAACAAAGTAATTAAAATGTATGGTTTTGCCTACTGTGTATAATAAGGGCTTATATTTGATCAACCATAAAAGTTATTTAATCATTTTAACCTTGGAATACTACCCCACAAAAAACTACTTAATGGAAGTTAGCTGAGAAGCATTAGAGTATCACAACATCAAGAAGGCTGAGCGAGAGGGCACTGAAAATTCAAGCGCAGCTTATTTCTGCCATAATACTATAGCAGGTTGCATGGCAACCAGTGGCTGTGGATTTTGAAGTTACTTTATCCTTATTCAATGAGCAAAGACTTAGCCTGTATTTATTTTGGTAATTTCTAGAATTAATCAGGTATTTAAGGCCCAGTGTAGCATAAACTTGCTGTGATTTTTTGATTGGCAAATGAATGTTTACAGCTGTTGTTGGGAGAACATCTGGAAGCAGAGGAGAGCTTGGCTGTTCCTCCTAGCACTGCAGACAGTCAGCATTAGACTGTGCTCGGATCAGCAGCCCATTTTGAGCAAGACTGTGGCTTGCAAGCATGTCCCTGTGATTTAGATTAGTCATTTTAGGAGGACACTGGAGTTTTCAAAAGAAAACCTGCCATATTTCATTTTAATGTTTCTATTAAAGAACAATGCTAAGAGAATTTTAACATTTTTCAGTTGAGTAAAAGCTGTAATCATAAGCCAAAGTCACAAGTACAAGTAGCATGGCACCCTTGTGGGCATGCATTACTTCAAAGAATACAGTAACATACAAATCTCAAAACAAATTTTAAAATATGATTTAATTTCCATTACTGTCTTTAAAGTAAAAAGGCAACTCTTTTAGTATCCTGTTGTTTAATATGTTCAGGGTTCTGCCAAGCTTCTCAATATCCACAGATCTTACTGAAATTGAAGTAAATTAAAAGCACAAAGCACACATCATAATGCTTGTAATGAATGAGAGGTGTGAACTGGTGGCTCATTTAATGAGCGCTTTTTAAAAATGCACTTTGCTCGAGCATATGAAAAATCTGTAGGATATTTCCAGGTTTCAGAAGCAGTGTATATTCTTGTAGTGAAAGATGCCATCATAATGCTTATACATACAGGGGTAGGATTTTGATATGAGTGTTCTCTTCACGTGTTTTAGTTCCTAACTTTTAGGCTTTTATGCAAAGTACACATTGAATGAACCTTATCACATACACAGCATGAAAGGCATCATTAAATCAAGACAGGCTTTCACAACCCTGACTTACATCATGCACCCCACCAGCCTAGCTTTGAAGAGCCCTTTTTTCATATGTTCATGAACTTACCAGATTTACGTGGCAGCTGTATCCTTCTATTTTAAAACATATTTCCAAAAGTGACATTAGATCAAGACCAAAAACCCTAATAAGAAGCCCACAGTGCTTCCTAGGTGGAAGTGGGCACTCAGCCAGTCGAGCATTGCTGGTTTGGGAATGCCTTGTCTCCAAGGCAGGCCACTGAAACATAAAATCACACAACTGCACACACCTAGTGCAGATCATGCCTTTCCTGAGAGGCTTCCTCATTACCCAGCCACAGCTTATGTCCAGAAAACATGCGCCCATAGCATGCATATTCCCTGATTTACTAGGTGTGTGCTGGCCATTCCCAACTTTACAACACAGAAGTTAATTCAGGTGAAATTAAAGCTGAAATGAGTATTGAATATCTTGGCATTTGTTTTGCATAGGCAGCCTGGAGTTTTATAGCAGATCTGTGTGCAGCAGCAAAGAGGGGTCTGTGGGTGTCTGCTTGCAAGCAAAGTGTGTCACTTTAGGCTTACTATGGCTTTTGGCACATGTAAAAGTCCCTAATGATTCTCTCAATGAAATAAAGTGATCAATCTTTGCAGTAAAGGTACAGTGGAGTTATTTTTAAAATGCAGAGGTTATTTTGTTAAAACCTCCACTAGAAAGCTAGTACTTCTGGGAGCTGTGAATGTTGTTAAATATATATATATTATAGCCTGTGTGATGACAGTTAAAAAGTTATTACAGCCAAATACTTTATGTCAACAATAAGCTACTGCAATTTAAGAAAAATGAAAGGTTTTCCCCTGAGCCAGTTGTGTTTTCTTTGACTGTAATAGGAAATAAAACTTAAATATTTTGGGTTGGAACTCTTGGTCCTGCTTGAATATTTGTGTTTCATGCTTTCCAGAAATTAGTGAATTTTGGTGACCTCATTTCTGGACACTTTTTTTAAAATGAAAGGCTTAATACTAACATGTGCTAGTATCAGAAAAGGAATCTGCAGTTCCATAGTGTTTTATATTAGTAATGAAACTAAGAGACTTGTTCAGAGCAAATAAATGTGGCAGTAAAAGGTTCCTGGGTTTTCTAGACTCCACCCTGGCTGAAAAGCAAGCTGACCTGTGCTGTTGTTTTCTGTCTTCTTCTGGGGACATGCCTTAAGTCATATGAGTCTGAACAATCAAGTACAATGTAGCACTCGTCAGCTGGACCACCATAATTTATCTTTCCTTAGGCATTAGGTAAAATGTATTAACATAAACCTTGAATATTGCTCCAGTGCAAATACAGGAAGGAATTAAAGAGCTGGCCCAGTGTTGGTGCAGAGGAAGCAAGAACTTTGCTTCTTCTGTTCCTTTCTTCATTTATGCAAGTGATGGCTGCAACAGAAAACTACCAAAATTTCTGATCAAAGCACTGCGGGACCTGACCAGCAGCTTTATTGTAGTTACACTGTGGAAAAAATAGCAGAAATTGTTTTATCAGGTATTTGAACGGATTAATTTTATATAGAGCTTTGAATCAGTTGTTGCTTTGCTTTTTATTTCTGCATGTATTTTTTAGGCTTAGTGGCTACGTGAGAGGATAGAGTTGTAGAAGTTCTGCATATCCCTTGACATTGGCCCTGCTTGTGTTGTGGGGTGGGCAATCTGATTACAAATTTAACGGGGCACCTGCGCCTTGCTTTTTTAAAAGGAGAAAATTGAACATTCAGTGATGCTCTGGGCCAGAAATTACTGTCCAAGTAAACTGCAGTACTTATGAATGAGGCATAATAGATTTGTCAGGGCTATGACCTATCTCAGTAACTGAAAAAGGAATAATGTTAACGTGTCAGAAAGGAGTCAAGGCATGGGGCTTGTTTTTACTGAAACCCTGAGCAGCGAGGAAAACATGCAGGTAATTCTTTCTACTTGAGTCTGAAAATAAGAGCCTGGGAATACAGTCAGGAATCAACCTTTAGCTCCATTTCTCCCCAAAGAATTTGCATTTTCTGCACAGAAATACATTTCATATATTTATAATATTGGAACTTGGGATTAAAATTGAAAGCCTATAGTGTAACTCTCATTTGCAGAACAGCACTTCAGCAATTACTTCTCTTTTCTGCCAGCAATGCCTGCTTTTCCAGAGCAGCTGCCCACGTGTCCTATCCTTCTGCATCACAGACACATCAGATACAAATGTGTTAGCTAAGTTTTTGCCACACTGTCCAAGGAAATTTTAAGGAAATGTTCTAGTTTCAAAAATTCTACTGATTATTGGGTATTTGGTTTTAATTTTAAAACTGTTTGGTCAAAATGTCAGCAGTGAGTAGATCTTTTAAGTGCATATCTCCTCTCAAAAATAACCATCGAACCAAAAATATATAAATATTTTACTTTGTTCATGTTTTTTTCTTCCACAATTGCCTGCATTGACTGTCTCAGAGCACACAGAGCCTAACAGTACAAGTGTAAATTGTCATCTAAGTCTTTTTCTTCTGCCTAACATTGGAAAGGTTATGTCTTGAAATAATGTGTTGAGCAAATGATGAGCCCTGTAAGACAGGACCAGGGCTGGAAGCATTGCAGACAAAATGTGCTCAGAGCTAGAAACAGCCACACAGATTGAGGACTAAACCCAAATGCTTCCTGTCCATGAGAGTTTTATATTGACACCTCTGTGATTAGAAAGAAGAATTTTGCAGCCAAATGCTCTGTTGATTTACATTCCTGGAAAAAACACTGATTTATGGAAGGTTGTGTAATATAAATATCACAGTTTATTCTTGGTCTTAAGGCTTGAAACTGCAGTAAGGTGCATCAAGGATCCTTTCTAGCTCACATTGTATTTTGTCGTACATGAATTTGGTTACTCTAACATCTGTGTTCCTCAGTGTTTCTGATGTATCTGTTTTCACAGCAACCCTGAGCAATGTGGGCTATACTGCATTATTTTACACCTGAAGTATTGAAAGATGAGCAGTGTAAAGGTATTCTAACTCTGTACAGTTAAGTGTGTCCCTAACAGAAACCTCAAGGGTTTCTAGCAGCCCAGCTATTAGCAATGGCCACAGAAGGTGAGAACCCTCATGCATATGAAAATTCAGCCTGTCATTAAAGGGTCTTAAAAATCTGACCCAACACAATTTTGGCAAGATCATGCCACGTTAACAGCAGCACAGAAGGGAATTGATCCATTTCTTAGAAAATGTTGCATTGTACATAACCCTTAGACTATCTCTTTTTATGGTGTTTGTTGTTTTTCTGGGTGGTTTTTTTTTGTTTGTTTGTTTGTTTGTTTTGGTTTGTTTTGTTTGGTTTTGGCTTTTTTTGTTTTGTTTTGGGTTTTTCCTTTTTTTTTCTTGTTTGTTTTTTGGGTTTTTTTTTCATTTAGAATATTTAGTAAATATATTCTGACAATTTAGGAAGTAATTTTTATTTTGAATCCTTCCTGTTTACCTTTCAGTGTGAATCATTTGATGTGTGTTCTGATTCCACTGGATCAAGTATGACTTTTCATTCATTTCATAGGCATATAGCTCTCTGAAAACAATAAAGCTACACAAGAGCAAAAGGGAGATGCTAGAGGGAAGGTTTAATTCTTTAAATTATAAAGTAAATTGGCAGTGACTGCACACTGAGACACATCCTAGTCCCCATGTACTAATTGGATGCCACTTAAAAACATTATGAGAAAAGTATGTGAAACTCCAGGTCTTCCAGTCTGAGCATCATCCTGGTTTTGTACTGATATTAATGACCACAGGTTGGGTAGGGTTGTGCTTTTTTTTTCTTTTCCCCCCACTGTGGTGAAAGTAAGATGCCTGAAGGGAAGCAGAATTAATTAAAGTTTCTGATGAATATTGGACCACTACTGGCATTTGCCTCGGGATCAACAGGTAGGTTCTTAACTTTGTGAGGGAAAACATTATTGAAGAAGGTTGCATTCCTTGTGCAGATCAAGTTGTGCTTTTAAAAAATAAAAGAAGTCAGCTGGTGGTCTTGCTTTTAATTATCGAAGCTGTGAGAATTCAAATGACATATTTGCCTCATTTACTTAGAAGATATTCTTGTATTTATTAAATCATTTGAAGAACATCTGTAACACTTTGATAAGATTTTCTTTCTCATCATGGGAAGCAGGCTGCATTTCAATACCAGGAAGTACTAGTATTACCAAGTGTTTCCTTCTCCATTTACAGGGAAACAGTAATATGTCAAAGTAGAATTCACCAGAATTTAGAAATGTTTCATTTTGTAACAACACTGGGCAAAAGTAGCAGTCCAATAGTGGGATTAAAGGATGTAGGCATAACTATAAATTATTATTTAACCTTTCCTCTATCACTGCTAGACTACAAGGTACCTGATTCTTACCATTTTTTACCAAGGATTTCCCTCACAAAAGCAAAAGCCTGTAGAGTCTTCTGCAACACTACAGTTGAGATGACAAGGAAGAAGAAAAGCATTTTTAACACCAGCTGTTAAATTACTAAGAAAAATGTGATGCTTTCTTTCTGTACTGTTCATGGGTTAAATAAAAATATTTCAACATGAATAGAAACAGCCAATGTGCTTTAGATGAATCAAAAATATTTTTAAACAGCTTGATTTTTCATGTCATTGATGCTTTAAGGCTTTTTTGTATTGTGAACACCTTCCTTACACATAGAGGACAAAGGTCCAGTGTCTCCAGTTGTTTTTACATGTGACTGAGGTTTAAAAATAAGTTCATGTAGCCAGGAAAAGCCACAGACAGAGTCCACAATATCAGACAGAGCAGGTGAATATGTGTATCCTGTTTACTGTAGGAATCCAAAAGTTAAACTAGAATTTCTAATGTGGTTTTACAAGAAGTCTGCTTTTAAAAATTCAGAATACCAGGGTAAATCTCACTTGAAAAGGTTTAATAATATATTAAATAATATTCTGCTGGAAAAGGCATATGTAGCAAAATAATTAAAGCAGGAATTCAGTTATTAAAACATGAGTGTGAGCATGAGCAAAGCTGCATATGCACATACATATGCATATATATGTGTATATGTGCATGCAAATATCAGTATTTTCTCTGAGTATATATAGAAACTTATTTAGTTATCTGTGGATGCATGTTTACAGGAATAAGTACCTGCATATACCTCTAGTCTTTCTTACTTCAGAAAACATTAATTGCATAAAATATATTTCCCTATGTTTCAGAGGTAATTTTAAGAAAATTTACTGTAAATTATTAAGCACCTTCATTCCTCCTTAATTTTAGTCAGGAGGAATTTCTGATTTCTTCAAATTTTTTATAAAATATATATTTATATATAATTAAGAACTTTTTTTCCTATTAACATTTTATATTTAAAAAAAAATCAACAAAACTAGCATGTGTCCTGCAAAGGAACTTATATAGTGTGATTTTTTTTAACCTTTTGTTACGCTTTTTCAGATTATTTGATTGATGTTTAATTGGTTCACCAGTTAAATACTACTGTTCCAACAGTTGAAATAAAATCACCTAAAAGTTAAAAGGTCATCTTAATTCTATGTCTCTGAAGGGTACAGAAGAAAGTCAGCAGTGAAACCCCTGCAGACAGCCAGAGAAGGGGCAGGGCCACTGTGTCATTGATAGACAAAAGGCACTGCTGGGTAGTCCATCTCCATAAAACACCAAAATAGTTCAGGAGCTGCTTTCACCTATGGGTGATCTATAGGGTAGCAGTGAATACTCATATGTTCACTATTTTATTTCTCAGGTTTTTAAATCAGCAATGTGCAGCCCACTTTATTATTGCTGGGATTTTTTCATTTGCCCAGCTCTCAGTTCTTTCTGTATCTCATCCTCTTCCTGAAGAAGATGTTGATTTTAATCTTTTCCTTTTTCTGTATTTATTTATGCTGTTTCATTGTCCATAGGCAATACTTGTGCAGAACCTGCTGTGCTAGACATCATATAAACTAAGTTTTAAAAAGCAGTCCCTGCTCCAAATATGCCAATTTCTTCTCAGTCACCTTTCCCAGGTTGCTCTATTTCTTGCCATCAGAGCACTGGGCTATAACCTGATAATTTTCCACTTATATTTCTCTTTTCTCCCATATGTCTCTCTTCTACTCTGTCCAGTTTTTCTATCAAAAACAGTCACATCCCACAGTACTCTAAAAAAATACCCATTCTCATAAATCATCAGAATAACTTGCTCAATACTTCCATGTACTACACAAGCTGCTGCTCCTCACTCAGAGCACTCTGTAAGTCTTTTGCCCTCATTTTCTTGCTATACCTCAGTTCATTTTAGTTTTTCATCTTTTTGCTTGTGGTGTCTTCTTGCAATAGCCTGCTTTGATCATACCCCAAAATTTTACTCCTTCCCCTTAAAAGCAGTTCATAAAACAAATGATTCCTTAAAGCATGCTAATGGGAATACTTTGTGCCATTTCTTTTTACTGTTAGCTGCTACAGCCTTCTGACTACAAATTTATTCCAGGCTGGATTTCTATTCCCCTCCATTTAGGTTTAGCCATCTAAATGCTATCAATTGTTAGGCAATTGCAATACTGTGTAGTGATTCAATAAACAATATGCTAATGGAAAATATAATAGTCACTTCTGAGACCATGTGATGCTCCTGTAACTTAAAACTCCTTATTCCAGCCAGCCACCATTTTCCATGAGCAAGAGTGACCCCATGAATGTGCACACGAACTACAAGAGGTTTCTGTTGTGCTGAATCCACAGCTGAAAACACAATAGGTCCTACCTCTGATTTTGTGAAGGTTGTTTTACATAATTATTGTAGAATATTAGAGCATTACAGAATATGACTCGGATCAGTCACATGCTTTTTTTTTTTCCATTCTCTCGGAAAAGAGTTTTGTTGCTGGTTTTAAATCCTGTAGTTCCTACTAAAACTGTGACTGGAACTAGCTGTATCTTTGATTGCTGGAAGGTCAAAGAAATATGGTATTTACTCAGATGGATAGCTAAGGCTTGTAATTGTATGCAATACTGTCTGTCATTCAGATACCTTATACATTCTCACTGTCCTTAAATCAGTTTTGGTTGTTAGGCTGGCAGTGTTCTCCTTAAATATGTATTATGTTTAAAACTTGTAAATAATGGAGGTATTCCATTTTTTGAGCTGCCAAAATAGATGATTCTCTATATCAGAAAAAAAAATGTTTTGTCTAGTTAATTTAAAAAGTGTGATTAGATGTCCAATTAACCTGTGTGCTTTGGAAACATACCTGGACCAATTTCTAGCACTGTTCTGGTGTTCTTCAGTTCTGTTACCAAACAAAAACATCCATTTAATTCTTTTCTATAATATTAGTGATGTACTTTGCCTTGAGATGCCTGCTCCCTCTGGTTCCCCTGCTCTTCAGCTAAATTTTATATTCACAAAAGCTGTTTACTCGAAGCTCCATGCACTTGCTGTGGAGAGTAAAGACTTTCCTGACCCCAGTGGTCT